>NW_022987973.1:20276825-20566825 GCF_902827165.1 Trematomus bernacchii
AGTGTGTCAGTCATAAAAATAGGCCGTTAAAAGAACCTCCAAATCAATGCTGTGCCTCTTCCACAGCGGTGATAAAAGCCTGGGTTCAATAGCTCATGTCACCACGTTATGGGGCCTAACACAGACACAGGCCTCTACGTTTTAATATTTTATTAGTCTCATCCGCTATCTCCACCAATCAGTTGATATTCTGACGGAGAGCAGAGGCTGTGACAGAGCCTGGCGTCGATCCTTTTTACAGTCTTGGTCAGGAAAGAGTAATCCAACAGATGCTAAGCGAGTATGACTAAGAAAGAAATCCCTCTACCTGCAGCATGCAGCTTTTTGTTGCCAATTTTCTTACAATTGCTTCTACTGAACACGGATTACATCAACTTCCCATGGGGCAGTTGTATAGAAATCAGACGAGAAACCAAGGCCTCCACAATGGTTTGTTCCTTTATCATTTATTTTTCAATAAAAGGTTTTGTTTTGTTCTTTTGTCAAATATCATATCAACCTCTGACCCTACTTGCATTTGTGTCTGCTTTAAGTATCTCGCAACGCATTCCACTTGAAGGTCATGAATGTCAGACCTTTCCAGATGGAAATCACAAATAAAAAGAACCTAAATCAGCCGTTTACCAAATGTCTATAAATCTCAGTTCCATCGCAGGGAGCTCTAAAAAGTAGATCAGGAAAAGATGTCAACAAAGAAAGACATACAATCCTCAAATGACAAAAGCATGCTGTCACACTACAGTAGGGTTTTGTCTTGTGAATTTCAATATGTGTACATTTCCCAGTTATTGGATGAGCCTGTTCAGCTGCAGGCATCTGGCAGATGAGGCTGAGCAGGAGTGGGAGGACGCGGAAGCAAAACCTTTGCAGGTGAGCAGAACGAGGGACAAAAGAGACAAAAGGAAGACCGAGAGAACAAGTAAAGCGCAAATAACAGGATACAGCTCTCGGTTAAAAGATCCCTTCACTTGCTACAAAGCTGTAAAATGTACTACGCGTCAAGATGCTGACGGCTGAAACATTATCGTAAAACTGCTACATTTATGACCAATATAATACTTATTTTATTTAGATAGGAGCTGTATCCTACTTCTCTTCTGCCATCAAAGAAATAGCACAGGACCGGATGCAGAGAGGCTGAACCAAACAGTCGTCCTCTCAGTAGTGAGAGGACGACTGTGTGCTCTTTCCACTGGCACAAGGAGTATAACAATCAATTGACACAGAACATCCATTTTTCACATAAATGGGGCCAACTGTGTATGGTAATTAAATATTGGCTGTTGGTAATTCACGGTTATCTGTATCCAATGTAAGAGAAGCTCTTCAGTGAACACAACGTCATTATTGTGATTGTTTTGACTTGATTAATAGAGTTATGTTGTGGTTTCAAATGATCTTTCACAGAATTGGAGATTGATAATAACTTCAAATTGATTCTTGTTTGTTTTGTCAGACCAACATTCCTAGGACATTCATTTTTACTATGGTAATACACTGAAAAAACGAACTATATTACATTATCAATCATCTTCCGATTCATTTTTTGTCAATCCGGGTATTAACAAATGGACTAATGTTGTCGGGTGAACAACAGAAAATGGAGCTGGCTTCCCGAAATGTAATTCATTTTACTGTTAGTTAAAGTCTACTTCAAGTACCCTTTAAATAACCGGTACTTCCTATTAACAGACATCACCACCTTTATTAACAAGGTCATGCCCAGAGGGAAGCATAGCACTAAGTCAGCAGGCAGAAGGGAGTGTTTGTATGCAGAGCAGGAGGGGAAGAAAAATAAATGAAATTAATTTAGCTCCCTTTGTCTCTCACCAAAGATTGCCTAGAAGCTGTCTGTAGCAGCAGTCCGTGTTCAGAGTATTGATCGTATTCACCCCAACTCCCCTCTTCTCATTACCTGAGCGTGCAGGATGTAGAAGTCCCTTTAATATGTTGCCCGTGTCCACCACCAGTCTAGTTTTCCCTGCGGTGAGGAGTAGATGGCGTGATAAACAGCACGTCTCGAGCACAGCGATCAATAGGACGTAACTAGAGAAAACCTCTGTGGCTACAATGCAGTAGAAGGAAACTTGGTCAAATAAAGTTAGTTTGTTATTAAGTGTTCTTTATGAAACTAGAAGTGCTTCCTTTCTTTTTATTCTCACCAGCTCTGAGCATTGTTTTCTCCTAAAAAGTTTTCATTTTCATGATGTGTTCATTCTTCTTTTGTAGCTCAGGAAGATTCTATTGGGGTAAACTCTCAGGAAACCAAAAGCCTAAAACAATCGTTGGTTTCATAACAGAGCTGATTTTAAGGAAGTCTGGGTTTTTTGTATCCTGAAACCAACAACCATATTTCCTGCATTTCAATACATACACATCCTACAAACAACACTTTGTGATGTATTGGTCATCATGCCAGAAGAAGGAAAGGATCATGTGGCTTACATTTGAACACTGTCCGTTAACCTGCCTTAGCATTCATTGATGTTTGAATCTATTGTCTCTTTAACATACAAATTATGACCTGTGAAATTAAGGTATCATTAAATGATTTCTTTGAATAAAGAAGTGAAAGTAGTAGACCATGGTGTCTTTAAAGTAAACACGTCTGACAAATCCTATCAGTTATGGAAGCTTCTGAGAGTCAAATCAATACTCCCAAAAAACAGACCGCACTGCCAATTATGCATGTTGCTGTAGGAATAAGCTAACGTCCGAAGGTGAAGAGCATACCTACATTTTTATTAACGCAATATGTTGGAGCACAGTGAGATTTTAGAGAGTAAAATAATTAATGTATAAAGAAAGTAAGAGGGGGGGATTTGGTTTTTGGAAAGAAACGTCTAATAGTGATTTCAAAAGAACTGAAATCCTGACTTTCACAAATCTGAACATTCAGCAGAATTATTCCAGAAATGGCGAGAACACAGGCAAACTGTAGATGCCTTATAGAGCAACAAAAGAATGCAAAATGAGAGATAGGAAATACAATACAATTTCAATATATTTATGGTCAAAATGCGGCGCACGTACACTTGAATTTGTTCTGAATCCATTAAGTCGTTTTTCCAAACAACACTATCAACATTTAGATCTTCTTCCAGCTCCCCCCTCTTTGGAGAATCAGAGTGGGATGGCATTAAGAGTGCGTTGATATTCTGCAGAGGTTGCAGTGTCTGGGTCGCCACATTTACCCAGGGGGGGGAGGAAAGACAACATAAAGGGTTGAGAAGAAAGGAGAGGAAGGAAAGTGAGGTAGAAATGTGTGTTAGGGTTAACACAGTGAGTCCATTGTGTATTCAGTAGTGTGACCGTTTCATTTTCTGAGCTCTCTAGTGAATTCTCTGACTCAGAACAAAGCCGAGAGATTCTGTGCAGTTTCAGGTCCTTCACTATAGTCAGAGATAGCAGAGGATGAATGGAGACCTTTGAAGGACTTCTCTCAGTGTGGAGACAAGGACGGAGGTTTGGTCCACTGTGGCCTCCCTTCCTTCTTCACAGCGACACATGCAGCCGCAGAGCCACTTCACAGACAAGCACACCACTTTTGTGAAGCGCTAAAAACTTCACAAGTGCACGGTAAAAACATTTAGGAAGAAAAAAATGGATGGGATCTGCGCAATGCAAACTCCCAAAGATTCCACATAAGACTGCTGTTTAAATGTGTGGTACATTAGAGAAAATGACTATGCCTAGGAGGTACACATGTTGCAGTGTCCCTTAGAGCATCTTTAGAAAGATAATTATACAAGATTGTTTATCTTAATGTCTCAATTCTGAAACAGAAGCAAGTTTGGCCAGGCAGTTCATGTAGTACTTCCTTTGTCTGCAGAACGGTGACATTTGGTTTAAAATGTTTATTGCATTATTGTTATTGTGCATTTCGATTTGTGTTTAGCTAATAAATCTAACTGTGCATTCAGGGATACTAAGAGGCAGGCTGTTTCTTCCTGCTGAGCTGGAGCTTGTTCACATATTAAGTGCTGACTGGTCAGTTGATTTTGCTGCATTAATCTGTAAAAAATTATAATCGTGCAGCTCTGCTTACTGGTGCATCTGCAAACTGTAAATACTGACATTACTTGATTCCTGATTGCCGTGCCACTTCGCACCTTCGAAGCCAGCATGGCCAGCATGGCTGGTTCATATTGATGTTAATACCTCAGCCAGGTGTCCGCTATCTCCTGCTAGCATGCCGCGAGCAGTCTGCGACATGAGCCAGAAGAACTGGGAGGGTTGTGTGTGTGTGTGTGTGTGTGTTTGAAGGGGGCTGTTTCTGAAAAACATTATGCTATTACAGCCTGAGTAAATCAGCACAGTGGGGTGAGGGGCCTGGAGTGTTTCGTTCACAGTGAGGGGCTCGCAGGAAATCAATGGGAGAGGGAAAGCCCTTCAGAAACCCAAACGGCCTCCGGCGAAAGAGAGACTGCAGAGCAACGACATGGAGGGGAAAAAAGAAAACATGAAAGAGGGGAAAGGAGTGAGGAAGAGAATAGGGAGATGGGAGAAGAGGTATGGAGATGGGAAGGTTAAGGTAGATCTCTTTTCCACCGGGAAGACAGTAGTGACATGATGGATGGGCTGGGATGACCAAGAAGTATCCATACGAATACACACACAAAACAATATGAGCCAAATATAAACAGCGTTGCTCAGTTACAAAACCCTGCAGCTGACCACACCAGTGACCCAGATGATTTGTTTCCAGATGGGTGCTTTCATCCCAAAGGAAAACTGCAATAGGAATGTTAATGTAAATTAAATACAAGTCATTTAACATCAGAGTTTTAGCAACTCTGTGAAAACACAGCAACTGATACAACACTGGCAAACTTGGAAAGGGCAGTGAAAACAATTAATAAATAAGACTCCATAGCACAAAACAATGATTTATCTGCGAGCATTACCAGGAGCTGACTCATGGATTCTGAAAGTGAATGGTTTAGAAAACCCATCTTTAAAAAAATAAAATGTTAACCCAAAGGATGACTATTTTACCATTCTGGTGTATCTCAGCTCTAATGAACTAGCCTGATTATATTCCACTTCATCCATCCATGGATCAATGTTCTGCCACTTATCTGGGTCTGGGTCTCAGATGCAGTGGGCAGAGCAGAGTAGCCCTGACATCCCTCTCCCTAGCCACATCCTCAGGCTCTTCCTGGGGGACCCCGAGGTGTTTCCACACCAGATGAGTGTTCTGGGTTGGCCCCCGGGTCACCTCCCAGTTGGAAGTATGCAAAATACCTTATTTTGAAACGTGGTTTACAGCTTAATAGTCAGCTGTTGTGCGTTATACATACATTTGAATGGATTGTACATTGTACATTTAAAGTAATGTCATTTCCACCATACGGAAATTACAAAA
The DNA here is from genome assembly GCF_902827165.1 of Trematomus bernacchii. Classification (NCBI taxonomy): domain Eukaryota; kingdom Metazoa; phylum Chordata; class Actinopteri; order Perciformes; family Nototheniidae; genus Trematomus; species Trematomus bernacchii. The sequence goes on from NW_022987973.1 coordinate 20,282,194, forward strand.
ACCTGGCTGTGTTGTGGAGATGAGAAAAAAATGTAGCCCATCTGAGCACTATAGATTATTTAAATATCCATTTACTTGTAAAAAGTGTGGCTGGATATCACCAAGAGTCCATGTTTAAACATTTAAATCAAAAGGCAGACATTACCTTTTTCTAATTTGCTGGTAGCATCCGACAAGGCAGAACAGATAAAAAAAAAACAAGGACAAATCATTGAAAACATCGGAGACACAGATGTGCTTTATTAACAGCCAGATATCTCTACACACACACACACACACACACACACACACACACACACACACACACACACACACACACACACACACACACACACACACACACACACACACACACACACACACACACACACACACACACACACACACACACACACACACACACACACACACACACACACACACACACACACAACACACACACACACACACACACACACACACACACCACACACACACACACACACACACACACACACACACACACACACACACACACACACACACACACACACACACACACACACACACACACACACACACACACACACACACACACACACACACACACACACACACACACACACACACACACACACACACACACACACACACATTCATTAGCATGTATTGACCCAATAACTAGCTCCCAGTGAACAGCCAGATACATGCAGGGAATAAGAGATACGGGGAAAGAGGAGAATGTTACTAGTTAAATCAAAAGCACACACCTTGTCAGTCAGCTGCATGCTGTTCTGCCTTAACAACACCCACTGCTGGATGCTTCTTCTTTACATCACATGCACATCCCCTAACCCCCAATTACCAGAAGGCAGCGCAGTGAGAGGTCCTCAGCAACACATCTGCCTGCCCACAGTGGGACACCACAAGGAATTCTTCTCAATGACAAGAAAGAAATGCGTGAGAAAAACATACAACAGATGTAACTAGGGGGGAAAAGTGTTTGCCAATGATGTATGTTTTTCTTCAAATAGTTGTAAAGCAAGCTTACATTTGAGTTTGATTCCATATCAATGAAAATATCTCTTAAGAAATAGGAATATTCTTTCTTACTCTGCTAGTTTTTATTGCAATACCCAACATTTTTTATTGACTAATAGCAGATATTCTTGATGCCCAACACTACTCAATTTAGAATTATTTGGCCCGGGATAATTTTCTAATCAACGTTTTTAGATATCTGACATGTAGTGGAAAAAGGATGAAAGCAGAACCTTTTGGGCAGAGGTGCAATGGGATTTCTCCTTTATCTGGAAACCTATTTTTGTACTGCTTCCCTTTCAACCTTTTCCCCCTTGTACCAACTAGTGCTCACAAACATCTTAACTCAGCGTGAGGAGTCCCTGGTGTCTCTTTTTGAATCACGGTGCAAGGTAATACAAGAAATGCTTGATGGTGCACATCTGCATCAGGTATGCAAAATGTCCAGACAATATCCAAGCCACCTGTTTTCACATAAAACTCGAGTGGCGGGGATAGGGATGAAAATTCAAGATGAAAGCTATATTTTATCGATTTCATTTGCTAAGGATTCTTAAATCATAAAATAGGGTGGAAATGGGGAAATCAAATATGTGATGGATATGAAAGAGGAGAAAGGTTGGAGGTACACGACAAAGACATCAATAATATGAAGTGGAGCAGTCAAGTAGAAAGGTATCCTACAGTTACACATAAAACACTTTTTCATGTATTACCTACCCCACCAGAAAACCAATTCTGGGTGAAACGCACCAGTTGCTTTCAATGTGCAGCACCTTACTGGCTTTCAGTGATGCATTCATGTGGTGAGAAGAGGCTAAATTGCTTTAAAGGCGACACAATGACTGCAAACTGTGCAGGTAATATTAAAAGACGCAAAACAACTGCTCAGACATGTATGAAACAAAAGTAAAAATATGCATCACAAATGATACAGGCAGTGTCAGAGTGAGCGAGAAAATAAATGCATCATCCAAAAACGCTGCATTTTTATACCATGTTGCAGAAAAGGCTTATTACATTTTCTCACAGAATGAAGTGATATTTCAAATTGTACAGTATCAGTACTGTTACCACACAGAACCAACAATAACAAGGTCCAAATTGTGCTTTCAGGAATAAAAAAAGCTAGAATCTAAAATGTGGTATATAGGAAAATGGGCTTATAGATGTGTAACCAGTTACAATAAGGAAGTGGTTCTCAAGGCCCAATCCTCATCAGTAGTCCTGCGCTTAAGGCCTAGGGATATTATTATTAACTCAAGACAAACACATGTGAATGCACCTACATTAAGCACATGTGACCCACACAAAGTGTAATCACAATTGTATGTGTATAATTAATATGATTTAATATGACCTGTTTAACAATGGACAGCAGGGGGCAGTAGATGGCAGGGTATCACTGCCGCAAAGGGGTTGGTTATTATTTACGCGTCTGCCGTAAAATGTCTGACGCGATGACGGAGCTGTCGTTAGCTTGTCATTCTGGCAAGACCCGCCAAACGAGCAGTAAAAGGCATTCTCTGCTCATCATTTCTCCTGTTCTACAGGTCAGTAATGTGTACAGATTGTCACAAATGTTATAAATCGCAATGTCTTAAGTTTGAAGTGATGTTTAGATGTTGTTTATTATGTTTAATGCCGCGTAGAAGACCACCTCGTGGTGTCTGTGTGTGTATGTGTAATGGCGGTCGCTATTTAGATGTAAGACCACCTCGTGGTGGCTGTGTGTATGTATAATGGCGGTTGCTATTTAGATGTAGTAGACTCACGCTCCCTGATGAAAGTGAATGCAAGTTAATTGTTTATAGCTCCTGTGCACTTTATTAGCTACCTATTTTCAGTGTTTATATTCCAAATGACAAGGTGTGTTCTGTATTATCGATAGCCTATGTGCAGTCGTTCTTTAATTATTGTAAATGCTTGTTAGATGCTAATGCTAGCACATTTTAGACTAATGCTAATAGTTATCCTGAAAAGGTACTTAACAGTACATTCTTATTTTTAGTCATGAAGTTAATGACATTTGGTTATAGACAAATGTGTTTATTTTGAATACTTCAAGCATGTTAAAAGTATATTTTGAAGACATGAACATATAAACATGTGTTTATATTGAGAGTAGGAAAAGGGCAAGAACAATTGTGTTTTGTTTTGTGCCAATTGTGAATAAATTCTGGCAAGACCCGCCAAACGAGCAGTAAAAGGCATTCTCTGCTCATCATTTCTCCTGTTCTACAGGAACATAATCTGTCATCGCGCCCTGCATAGTGGGGCCTGCTACAGATTCTTGGGGGCTCGTCCGGGATCAGCATCGTTTGAGACGACCATATGCTGATCCAGAGATATTGGACCTAAGGACCGGACTGACGACGTGTTGCCGGAGTGAAGGTGCTTCCAGTTAGCGACTCAAGAGGTAGAGAGACCAGGTTAAAGGGGATCTACGCCTAGGAGTGCAGAACTGTTTGCCACAGTTGCCCACAACACACAGGATGGCTGACAACGAGAGGAAGAGACTAAGCTGGTCCATCAAGAAAAGACTTCATCAGTTAACAGCAGATGAAGCGTATGAAGTTGCCACACACCTCGACCCAGTGGAAGGACTTGACTCATCAGAGCTAAACAGGGACGACGAGGAGGGCTGTGTTAAGTATATTGCTGCGAATATGAACAGTGAGACTCTACTAAACCTAGAAGATGAGGGAATGTCAATGTTGTTGTGTCTACAAGATACTGTTGATTTGATTATTGCAAACCGTAGCAGGGGTACAGTGAGTTCCAAAGAGGGTGAAATTGATACTTCTGTTAAGTCACCTCTGATGTTATCTGCTGATGTTAACGCTAACCAACCACTTGAGCCATTAGACAATCCAACTGAGACTGGCATTCATGACACGGACATACAGAAACTGTTAAGGGGCTTAAAGGAGGTGCAAAACAAACTTCAACACGGTGTCACCACACCTAGTTCAGATACACCGCAACCTCACTCTAGCCAACCCAGTGAGCAGCATATACCTAACTCACCACATACATCTACAGAAGGACTCTCTAATACCACCCGAGAGAGCATGATTTCCCTTAAAGATCTTTCACTTCTGCATAGGAGGGAGTTTAAGATTCATGGAGGGCAGATAACTGACACTTCATCAGACATTAGCTTTAACAGCTTATGTAAACAGATTGAGGAAGGCTGCAGAGAGCAACACACTGACGACGAGATCATTAGAGGGGTGTTACGCATAATAAAGGGTGGAAACTTTAAAGACATGCTTACAAACAAGGAAGATCTTACAGTCACGGAGCTGAAGAGTTTCCTGCAGTCCCACCTTGGCGAGAAGAGCAGCACAGAGCTCTTCCAGGAATTGATGTGTACTAGACAGCATGAAAATGAAGCTCCACAGCAATTCTTATACCGCATGATAGGACTGAAACAAAAAATAATGTTCACCTCCAGGCAGGCAAATGCACTTATTAAGTATGATGCGTCTACACTGAAGGGTGTGTTTTTGAATGCAGTCTATCAAGGCATGGGAGAGAGACATGAGGATGTCAGACGGGAGCTGAAACCACTGCTTGCTGACCCCACTGTGTCTGATGAAGCTCTGTTAAGGCAGGTTATCAAGACTACAATGGAAGAAAGTGAAAGAAAGCGCAGACTGGGACGCAGTTCCAACCGCAAATTGACTCAAGCACACAGCATACTCGCTGAACCTGAAGAAATACTCAGCAGTGTGGGAGAGACTCAAATCAAAAGTAAGGATAAGGTCATCCAGAGATTGAGTGCTCAGGTTGAGGCTTTAACACAGGCAATGGAAACACTGAAACAGCTATCAACAACGACCCAGGTGCCTGAGGGGCTACATCAAACCACCCACCAGTGTTGCTCGGACAAAACCAGACCAGAGAAGAAGACCAGGAGACCGTATGGGTGCCCACAATGCATAGCTCAGGCTCAACCAAACTGTAGCCACTGCTTTTTCTGTGGGGAGGAGGGTCATCGTGCTATAGGCTGCTTGAAAAGACAGAAGCAGGCGGGAAACGGGCGCAGGTCAGAGCAACGGGACGACCACTGACCGACCCAAAGGACAAGTCCCACCCCCAGGAGGTTACAGCAGCAAGACAAAGCACTGGTCGTACACCTATCAACTCGCAGAAAAATAACGAACAACACCCAATCAAAAAGATAGCTCCGCTAATTGGCCGAAAGTCGCTATTGAGATGTAGCATGAACGGTTACCCCATAACCGCTCTTTTAGACTCGGGGGCCAATGTAAGCATAATAGACAGTGCTTGGAAAGACAGATACTTACCTGGACAAGATATTAGACCCCTCAGTGAACTCATGGAGGATGATCTCTACGTGACGGCTGTCACAGGAGATGCAGTACCTTATGAAGGATGGATTGAAGTGGTAGTAAACCTGCAGGGAAACGATGATCCAGACTTATCTATTCGAGTGCCTTTCCTAGTGAGTCGAATAAAAATAGACAGACCAATAGTTGGTTTTAATGTCATCCAGGAACTCTTTAGGAGTCATGAAAGTAGACCCAAAGTGATATCTATCCTTGTCAACTTGCTTACTGGTGCTTTGGAGACTGACAGTGCTATGGCAGAAGCTATGGTGAGTTTCATAAAGACTGAGCAAAAACAGGAACAACAGAGTGCTGCAGTAAAGATAGGCAGGAAAGAAGTCACTATTTATCCTGGCCAGGTAGCTTATATTAAGTGCAGGGTACCAGTAGATATTAGTGAATCCGACTCACTTGTGCTTTTCGAACCCAATCTAGAAGCTACACCACTGGCACAGCTGAGTGTTGGAGAAGGACTAATGGCGATCCAACAGACAGAGAGACCTTTCGTAAAGGTGCCTGTGTCAAACCATTCCAGAAGTGCTGTGACTCTGCCCAGCTGTACTGTTCTAGGCAACATCGAAACCATTGATAGAGTGATAGAGACAGACAACCCAAGCAGCAAGGACAATCAAGCCCAGGCAAATATAGCCAGTTCTTCCACATCACCACACTCTAACAGTGACAAATCCACTTCTGCACTGTGGCACCCACCTGTGGATGTCAGCCACCTGAGTGATGAGCAACAGATGAAGGTGGAACAGATGTTACACGAGGAATCGGCAGCCTTTGCTAAAGATGATGGGGACATAGGTTGCATTCCCAGCCTGCAAATGTCCATCAACTTAAAGGACAACATCCCAGTTCAGCGCACATACAGTGCAGTGCCCAAGCCCCTTTATAAAGAGGTTAAAGAGTACATCCAAGACCTGCTTGTAAAAGGGTGGATAGTTAAGTCCAAATCTCCGTACTCAGCTCCTGTAGTCTGCGTCAGGAAAAAGGATGGGTCCCTAAGGTTATGCATCGATTATAGAATGTTAAACCAGAAAACAGTACCAGACCGTCACCCATTGCCTCGTATCCAGGAACTCATCGACACCCTAAAAGGCCAAAGCTGGTTCAGCATTTTAGACCAAGGCAAGGCCTACCACCAGGGCTACATTGCTGAAGGATCCAGACACATGACGGCGTTCATCACCCCTTGGGGGCTGTATGAGTGGGTGAGGATACCTTTTGGACTCTCCAACGCCCCTGCTGCTTTTCAGCGCAGCATGGAGGAAATGTTGGACTCTCTGCGTGACAACTGCTGTATCCCTTACCTCGATGACATCCTCTGCTACTCCGACTCCTTCACTAGCCATGTTGAGGGAGTACGTCAAGTCCTGAGAGCCTTGCAGTCCCATGGTGTCAAGCTTAGACCAACAAAGTGTGAGCTGTTTCAGAAAGAGGTCAGGTATGTTGGGAGGCTGGTCTCTGCAGACGGTGTCAGGATTGACCCAAAAGACATTGATGCCATCACATCCCTGAAAGAGAAGAGGCCAAGCACAGTTGGAGAAGTGCGGAAGTTACTGGGTTTCTTAAGCTACTATAGAGCCTATATTCAAAACTTCTCAAGCATTGCCAAACCAGTTTATGATCTGTTAAAAATTAAAGGAAGCTCTACCGTGACCCAGGGGAAACATAAGGTTGGAAAAGGAGCTCAGCTGCCCTCAAGGACACCTGTCCTGTGGACTGATGATCACCAAAGGATCCTTGAACAGCTGATTGACACACTTTCACACCCACCTGTGTTGGCCTATCCGGATTTCGAACTGCCATTTGTGCTTCACACTGACGCCTCTCAGCAGGGACTCGGCGCTGTGTTGTATCAACGACAGGATGGAAAATTGAGAGTCATCGCCTATGGTTCAAGAACTCTGTCTCCCGCTGAGAAGAATTACAACATGCACTCAGGGAAACTCGAGTTTCTTGCTCTTAAGTGGGCGATATGTGTGAAATTTAGGGATTACCTGTTCTATGCACCCCATTTCACAGTATACACAGACAATAATCCCCTCACATACATGATGAGTACTGCCAAGCTGAATGCTGTGGGCCACCGATGGGTAGGTGAGCTAGCAGACTTTAGGTTTGATGTCAAATACAGGCCAGGAAGAGTGAACATAGACGCAGACACGCTCTCTCGTCTCCCTCTTGACATTGACACCTACGTCAGAGAGTGTACTGAAGAACTCACAAGAGAAACCATCCAAACCACATGGGATGGCTGTGAGTCTGCAAAGAGGCAGGATGTTGCTTATGTTGCTGCATTGGACCTAGCTTCATGCTCAGAGTCACCTGTGAATGTGTCACCCCTTACCATTGACCACAGTGAGCTAGTCAATGCCCAAAGGGAGGACCATGCAATCGGTGAGCTTATCAAACTTAAAGAGGCAAAGGCAGTATTGACCAATGAGGACAGGAAGAGAGCCAGTGGTACGCTCAGAAAGCTCATGCACGAGTGGGGAAAACTGCACATGGAAAATCAACTGTTGTACCGGACAGCCAGTCAGCGGCAGCAGCTCGTCTTACCATCACGATACCACCCCCTGGTACTAAAGCATCTCCATGATGACATGGGACATGTTGGGGCTGAGAGGGTCATCCACCTGGCTCGAGACCGTTTCTACTGGCCTTTCATGAAAAAGGACATTGAAACCTATGTAACCAGAAAGTGCCCCTGTATCAAACAAAAGAAACCTGTGACACACGTCAGAGCACCAATGGGCAGCATCACTTCATCTGCACCACTTGAGCTTGTGTCTATAGACTATATGCACCTGGAAACTAGCAAAGGGGGCTACGAGTACATTTTAGTAGTTATTGACCATTTTACCAGATTTGCTCAAGTCTACGCAACAAAAAATAAATCTGGCAGAACAGCTGCTGAAAAAATCTATAATGACTTCATTCCAAGATTCGGCTACCCGGCCAGGTTGCACCACGACCAAGGCAGAGAGTTCGAAAATGACCTGTTCAAGACCCTGAGGCATCTGGCTGGAGTTGCTCATTCGAGGACAACCCCATACCACCCCCAAGGAAACCCAGCTGAGAGGTTCAATAGAACACTGCTCCAAATGTTGAGGACCCTGGGAGAAACAGAAAAGAGCAACTGGAAAGACCACTTACCCCTGGTTGTACATGCATACAACTGCACCCGGCATGAGGCAACAGGCTTTTCACCCCACTACCTCATGTTTGGACGGCACCCGTGTCTCCCAGTAGATTTAATGTTTGGTCTGTCAGCCAAAGGTCAGACTGAAACAACACAGGGCTATGCTAAGAAATGGGCTCTGAGAATGAAAGAGGCTTACCGGATTGCATCTGAAAACAGTCAACACTCCAGTGCAAGAAACAAGAAGTACTACGACTGTCACATCAAGGGAGTTGTGCTCCAACCGGGTGATAGAGTCCTAGTCCGCAACATGAGTGAGAGAGGTGGACCTGGAAAATGGAGGTCCTACTGGGAACAAACTGTGTATGTCGTCAAAGAACAAGTTGGTGACATTCCTGTGTACAAAGTGTGCTCTGAGACAGGTGGTCATAAGATCCGTACCCTCCATCGAAATCTCCTACACGTTGTCAATGACCTACCTGTAAACTTGCCTGAACCAACAGGAAATCTGCTACCACCTAGAGGGAAGAGCAAGAGTCATCATGTTGAGAAACAACGACAGAGAGAGACATCACAAAGCAGTGACTCAGAAAACTCTGATGATGAGGCACCTAGAGTACGATACTGGCTAAGAGTACCCCCACAAGCTGGACTTCACTCACAGAATGTTGAACCTAGCTCTGGATCTCAGCAAAACACAGACGGTCGGAAAAGGGTACCTGAACCACATAGATATAGAGTGCCATTGAGATATCATATACCAGAACAACATCGAGTTGTTACACCTGAGAGAGAAACCAGACAAGAACCACCAGAAGAACGGACTGATGAGGAAGACCTGCCTGTGGATTCTGAAGCACCGGAAGAGCATGAGGATGTACAAGTACCCTATGGCTATGACCGACCTGTGACACCTCAGGATGAGCCAGTGAGGAAATCCACACGGGACAGGAGACCTCCTCAAACGCTGACATATGACTCCCTTGGTCAGCCATCCTCCAGATCATGTGGGCCTACAGACCCAGCGGGACTATATACTGTACAAGCCCTGCCATTCTGGGGAATGCAGCCCCTTCCTATGCCACATTACACTACACACCAGACACTGCCTTACACTACACACCAGACACTGCCTTACACTACACACCAGACACTGCCTTACACTGTAATGCTGCCATACATACATGCATATTGAGAAGGAAAGATTGTTACACCCACTCTCATACATATTTGTATTCACCTGTACATTTAAAGAAGTGCCCTTGTGAGAGTGTGTATAAGTGTTTTAAGTTCAAAGAGAAGGGGCACAAGTTAAGAGGTTGATGGTTAATGTCGGGAGCCATTTTTCTTTGTCGGGGAGTGTGGGGGCTCGTCCGCAGGCCCCACTATGCAGGGCGCGATGACAGATTATGTTCCTGTAGAACAGGAGAAATGATGAGCAGAGAATGCCTTTTACTGCTCGTTTGGCGGGTCTTGCCAGAATTTATTCACAATTGGCACAAAACAAAACACAATTGTTCTTGCCCTTTTCCTACTCTCAATATAAACACATGTTTATATGTTCATGTCTTCAAAATATACTTTTAACATGCTTGAAGTATTCAAAATAAACACATTTGTCTATAACCAAATGTCATTAACTTCATGACTAAAAATAAGAATGTACTGTTAAGTACCTTTTCAGGATAACTATTAGCATTAGTCTAAAATGTGCTAGCATTAGCATCTAACAAGCATTTACAATAATTAAAGAACGACTGCACATAGGCTATCGATAATACAGAACACACCTTGTCATTTGGAATATAAACACTGAAAATAGGTAGCTAATAAAGTGCACAGGAGCTATAAACAATTAACTTGCATTCACTTTCATCAGGGAGCGTGAGTCTACTACATCTAAATAGCAACCGCCATTATACATACACACAGCCACCACGAGGTGGTCTTACATCTAAATAGCGACCGCCATTACACATACACACACAGACACCACGAGGTGGTCTTCTACGCGGCATTAAACATAATAAACAACATCTAAACATCACTTCAAACTTAAGACATTGCGATTTATAACATTTGTGACAATCTGTACACATTACTGACCTGTAGAACAGGAGAAATGATGAGCAGAGAATGCCTTTTACTGCTCGTTTGGCGGGTCTTGCCAGAATGACAAGCTAACGACAGCTCCGTCATCGCGTCAGACATTTTACGGCAGACGCGTAAATAATAACCAACCCCTTTGCGGCAGTGATACCCTGCCATCTACTGCCCCCTGCTGTCCATTGTTAAACAGGTCATATTAAATCATATTAATTATACACATACAATTGTGATTACACTTTGTGTGGGTCACACACACACAAAAACAGATTTCCATGAGTTCATAAGGTATTCCCTGAGCTGAGTAAATGAGTTAAAGTGCAGGGAGGCGGAAATCAATTGGAAGAAGCACGATTCATGCCTCTTCCGTCCCAGACTCTATATACCTCACCTCCACTTATTTACATATCCATGTATTCATTTATCTTTGGTGAGGTCTTGCAGGCAACTGGAGTGGATATATGGAATACCAAAAAGCTCATCAATATTCAGAGACGCTGGTTTCACATGGTCGGACTGAGACAAATCGCTAAGAAGAGAATTACAGCACAATGGATTTAAGAAAAAAACAGTTCCCAGAGGTAATATTACACAGGCTACATGAAGGCAGAAAGCCAACCTGTATGTCCGTCTCAGGGAGAGTCATTATATGGCAGCGGGGGCCGAGAGGCTCTTACATCCACAATGTATACCAGCTGATTTCACTGATTAGCTCATTCTCACTTGGATGAAGGAGAAATCAAAGTCTTTTGTGTTTAGTTGGAGAGGAAACCATCAGACCCTCAATCCTCCTTCCTGTTCTAGCTCCATACTGGAGAAACTCAGACATAGAGAGTTTGTGTAGGTGCGCAGTTTTGTTGTACACCTTGACCAGCAACATTTGAATTTTCACAACATTTTGATTCCGAAGTCAAGTTGTCAAATAGACACATCACTTTGTAAATAATGTGTAGACCTTCAATACACAGAATTGTTTGCAACATAATGATAATAGGGATTCAGATGCCAATAAAATCATTGCTCGTGTGGTTGCTGTGGTGACACTATGACCATCGGACAAGTTCAGCAATAAATGGTTGCATCTTGTACCTGCCTACAAAAACTAAACCTGTACAGTCAGGTTAATGACCCTGTGTGGCTCGAGTGTCTATTTAAACTCATAGCACAGAACTATAGAATAAATGAAAAGTTCAAAGCTACAATTGTTATTTTTAGACATGCACAGCTGAGAGATTCAGTGATATGGTTGTTGCTAAAGCCATGTCATTATAGCTTCAAATATTGCTGATGACACAATGAGCTGCAGCAGTATGTATCTGCATGCAACAGAGCTGACCTCATGTCACTGGTGTTCGAGCTCTTATGGAGACACTTTTAGGGGGAAATTGGACCCTCAGACATCGTCAAGCCTCTCATGTTGAATTTGGTTCAAGAGGTATTTTGAAGTATATAAGTGTGGTAATTTAGCTTTTGGTTCTTCACTCTTCCTCTCATACCTCTACTTCAGTTTCTCAAAATCCATGTATGTTATATTAATATGGGCATCTTTGAAAAAGCCTATTCCTGGGCAGAAGTGTAAATGACAAACAGCAAGAGGGATGCTAGTCTGTCGAATGGTAGAAAAAGTTGTAACCTGACCTGAGTTGAATTCCAAGACCAAGTTTGCCAATTGATAGTGCTAGTGTTGAATTATAGCTTTATCTTTACCGGTTTCAAAGACTCAGCTTTGTTTGACTGAGAGAGTAATTCAAGGTCTTTGGGGTTGAAATGAGGTCTCTCTTGCTACGGCTTGGCCTGGGATTGCATCATCAGGGGGAGATTTGTGTTGAGTGCAGCCGCCCCGCAGCTGTAATTCCCATGATTAGTGACAAATGAAATGGTGCACACTGCAGGCTTCTCATGCTCAGAAAGATAAAAGATATGCAGTTCAACATTGGTGAGGACGAGGATTATGTGTTGATGACCCACAATTCTGCTGACCTTTACCCTCAGGGGTCCAGATGACAGAAATGCTGATGTGTTTTGTGTTTATGTGTGACAGACTGCGCTGAGGTAGGTGTTTCTCGCAGTCTCATTGGATGTCTGTCTGATAGCTTTAACAGCTTGACATCTCACACTCTTGACAGGTAAGCATCCGTCAGATTCAGGGACAAAAACCTCTGCTGTGAAGCAGAGTAAGCTTGCATACAAATGTTTATATGGTATGCATATCTTTATGGAGGGACTTGATCGTGGGACTGTAGCAGTAGTGAAAGGTTTGCTACAGGTCTGATGAATAATCCAACTTTAAGTTTGTGTCCAACTGTGTGGGCAATCTGATACAAAAGCCTTTGATAACCAACAATGACAGGAATGAGAAATAATGTATCAGTTTTAAAAGATACATGTTATACCTTATATTATATTCAAAAGCCTTTTCGGTGAAACATGAGAACTTCAAGCTTATTTAAGACTATTCCATACCTGCAGATACCGCTGTGATAAGGGAAACTAACTTGTGACACACATAATTGAGTAACCTTGGTCATCTCTGATTCAAGATGCTTATACATTTGCTGAAACTGGAAGTAACAGCATGCCAATAACCCCTAAGCTCATGATCAAAGAGGAGAAGAGGAAAACACAGGATCGATACACTTCCAGAAGGAGAACATATAGTGAAAAGTGTCTGAGAGGAGCCACTGTGATCTGTAGAGGAGGTGGGGGTGTAGAGAGGGTGATGGATCCTCACTTGGGGAGGTGACAGAGGCAGCGAGGGAGGAAGAGAAAAAGAGAGAGAGGTGCCTCGGGATGGAGGAGTAATCTTCGCGCTCGCTGATGAACGCTTCTCCTCGCCTCATACATCATCAGCAGGCGACAGCACCTCTGGACTCCAGTCGATATCATCTGAGTTCCATGGCCATTTTTCTTCCTTCAAGTATCTCATACATACGTTACAAAAGCGTCCCGGTATGAGGGAATGTAACAACACAAGGGAGGCACATTTGTCTCAAGTGCAAAGCAACGTTAAACCACTTTTTATTCGGCCAGGATCACAACATGGCAAATTAATCCAGTCTGCTGGTTTGGTACTTCCACCATAACAAGATCAATTTTAAGTGGGTTCCTTGTTAGAAAAATAAAAAGCGTTCAACCACTTTCTCCAATAAGAGAATTTATCGCGGGGCATAAAACCAGGACTACCAGAAGCAAAACAAATGGGGCAGAGAGACTGGTCTATCCAGGTCTCATTTGAAATGCCTGTTAAGCCTTCATCTAGAAAGCCCTTTCTGTGAGGAAACGGTTACTGGAGTTTGCTCTCCTGACACACTTCTAGCAGTCAACAAACAAAAGACTTTGAGATGTTCTTTCTGTGACTGACACCTTTGTCCAGACTAGCATCTTGGTGGGTTGATTAGATAAGAGATGCAACGCTTGAATTATCATGGTCAAAGCCCACAAACCAGCAGTCATTAATCATGTCAAAGCAAACCTGAAAATGCTTGGCAGTCAAAACCAATTGAGCCCCAGTCATTGTAATTTAAGGACAATGGATTTATCTTCATTTTGTTACGCTTACAGAGCATGAAGAACTCCTGGCTTCCAGATGTCGAGATCATCCTCCTCGTAAACATGAATTTTAGATGTTTTCATGTTTCAAGTCAAGCATATCTACAGCTCTGGAGACAATTAAGAGACCACTGCAACATGATCAGTTTCTCTGGTTTTACTATTTATAGGTGTGTGTTTGAGTAAAGTTAATGGTTTTTTATTGTTATTCTATAAACTACTGACAACATTTCTCTGTGTTGGAATTCGACAGACACTGGAATGGAATGGCTGCCATACATGTAGAGATTGAGATTTAAGAAAAATGATGATCAGAATCTTGGGCTGTAAAATCTGTACAACATAAAACATCCTCTAATCAATTGTACTGTAGATTTTGAAAGGGAAAATAACACATACAAAAACCGGGAAAATCGAAGCAGAGTGGGGGCTTACTCTTGCAGACGGAATAGACTTGTTTTCTTCTTTGTCGATTATATCAACATTTTCCTAAACGGCAGTTTCTCATCAAAATGCTTCTGTTCGGCACCCGTTTTTAATTTAAGAACCAGCTATTTTCAAACAGTTGCACAACCTTTTCACTGGTGATTCAACTAGGATCATTTAATTTAATTTCATTTCATGTAAACATTAAAAGGGCTCCCACTCTACGTCACCTATCATTGTCTATGCAGAAAATGTGTGGGACTTTTACCGCCAGAAAAGACTCCTTTCAATTTGTAATTCCATGTGTGGTGCATGTACAGAGTTTACAGTAAATGGAGGTAAAGGAGAAGTGCAGAGTATCAGAACAGAAATACTGTATAAAACCAAAAACGACAAAGTACCAAAGATATAAAGAAATGAAGAAGAGAAGCAGACTATCATTAAACAACCAGTGTTTTCTGTAACTGGTTTTAAATAAGAGATTGCCAACTGTGTCAAAGCTCTACTGGAGAAGGACTTGGTGGATAAACGGTTTCTAAAAACACTGAGTGAGTGTCAATGTGCCCTCGGAGTGAACTGTGGAGCTAAACTGTCATTTGTATTCTGCTCACAGTAGCAGCAACACAGTAGCACCTTTACAGCCGCAATTTAACAAATGGTCTCAGCAGCTCATTCTTTGTCCTTTTCAAGAATAGTGAGGACCAAAAGGGAATATTGCAAAAACACTTGTATTCACACATCATCACATTTCCATTGGTCTACATGTATAGCTCTGGAGGCGCTGTATTTCACACTGCATTTCAATGGGCTATTTTCCACGCTCCACTATAGGACTGTTATCGCCCATCGCCCAACAGTGAGATATGGTGCAGGCTTTATTGCATTTCCATGGAGCTGAGTGTTTCTCGGCTCCCGCATAGTGTTATCTCAGGCAGCTTATGGTGATCCTTCACTAGGACTTACTCCGCTCATCAATTGTGCCCGTCGCTCCGCTGAACCTTGCGCAATTCATTGGCTGGCAGTTGGGGCCGCCTCATTGGAAGTGAGCTCTGATTGGCCCAACTGTGTTCTTCATTAGAGAAGACGTGGACAGCGGGCTGACCCTTGAAGGTTCCAGAGCATGTTGTGATAAATGGGCTTTTTCTTTTATGTCACATCAACCGATCATACTGTACAAATGCATGCACACACAGAAACTCGTACATGCATACATGCATGCATATAAACATACACACAAACAGTTAAAGCAAAGTCCTGTGAATACTGCATCATTTAAAAACTGCAGAAATAGCTGCGTGCAGGCTTGGGTCCTGTATCCAAGTTAACCTTTAATCAAAAGTGCTTACAGTAGTCTAAATTAAGATATGCAACAACCAAACAGCCTCATTTGCATTCTGGATGAGGCAACATTTTTGGCAGGTGCGGAGCCCGGGCTGACCTTGATTTAAGGATCCAAACAGAAACACAATCCGTGGGTACTCAGTAGGTACCCCATGAATCTCTGCAACTTAAAGATTCTTCCTGTGTGCTACTGCAGTTACGATAGAAACAAATATACTTTGCTTATGTGGTTTAACACAGCAGACACACGGAAAATAAGCTTAGCCTAATTGGCCAAGTTAAAAATAAACTGCACCTTCGCAGCTAGAAAAATGTCATTTCCAGGCTGAGACGATACAAAATTACCCACAGAGAATAATGTCACACGTGATATATGATCTGTTCTTATGTCAATAACAGCACAAGGTGTAATCTCTGAAGCAATAATAGGTCCACAGTTAGCAATGGTTTGGTTTCCTGTGATATCATGTCGTATCTTGACTTGAAAGAGATACCAAAAACCTAATACAGCTAGACATTCAAACAAATCAATTTGAGCTGTTAAGACCATCCTTACTTTACGGCCTAACATAACAACCTGTGTCAACTTGAAATACAAATTAAGCCTCCATCATAAACAACCGTTATACCTCACTGTGATGGATGTAAGCCTCCACTTTGAACTGAAAGATTTCCAGAGAGAGAGAAAGAGGGAGAGAAAGTGAGGGACGTAGAGAGAGACTGATTGTGTTTTGTTACAGAGTTACTAGCAGGATTCAGCTCTGCAGTTAAAAGCACTGAGGCAGAGCAGATGTTGGAGAGGAAGCAGCAGGAATAGAAGGGCAGAAGATTTAAGGAAGGCCTTTTCTGAGAGAGTCATCTATAACACTGCAACACAGATAGATGCACATAAAACAATCCAATTAGTACAATATGGTACCTTTTCTCCAGCTTCTAATGCAGATACACTCTGTGATAAGCCAATTGTTTAATAATGCATACTTATCAAAACTGCTTATGCATATTGGATTACTTTAGATGGAGGCAATTTATTAGCTTGTAGTAAAAGAAGATGGGTGGACACAGGAGGCACGGTAAAGAGTGGAACATTATATTATTATTTATTCAAAGCACACACACACACACACACACACACACACACACACACACACACACACACACACACACACACACACAACACACACACACACACACACCACCACACACACACCACACCACACACCACACACACACACACACACACACACACACACACACACACACACACACACACACACACACACACACACACACACACCCACACACACACACACACACACACACACACACACACACACACACACACACACACACACACACACACACACACACACACACACACACACACACACACACACACACACACACACACACACACACACACACACACACACACACACACACACACACACACACACACACACACACACACAGTGTGTGTGTCTTATCTGCTGCTCAACACTGCATCAAGGTACCGGCTCCTCTGCCTCCGAGGCACACACTATCACTCTGTTATCACTGCAGCTACAGGGGGTCTCCTTAGTGAAAAACCCTCACTTTCTCACTGCTTCAGCCAACTGGCACCGCCTCCTGCTCTCCTGCAGCACCCCTTCCCCTCACCACTACATTCTGCGATCTCCACAATTCAGCGAGCCAGGGAGGGCCGGTGTAAGAGCGTTAAGAGCTGTGTGCCAATAGCCGAAACAGCTGGAAGCAGAAGCTCAATGGGAGAGAGAACACAGGCAGCAAATTAACCCCCTGAACCAGACAACTCAAACAGCATTAAACCTGCTGGAGATGGTGGAAGAGTGGGCAGAAAAACACAGATAAACATTCACTGTTAACGCAATCAGGGTAACGGAGCAGTCCTGTAATCACCTCGACCCACATTCCCAGCCTCGGATTTTCGAGTAATCCTTTTCCCCCCAGCGAAGGAGACAAGAGAGATGGGGAGACAAGGTGCCCAACAGCCAATAAATTAACATGTTTTGACATGCGGTATTCCTGTGTGTTTTGGATTGATCTTGTTTGAGGAGGAGCTGCTAATGTGTTCGTCTCCGCCTGACAGCTCAGAGCTGTAGATGGCTGTGCATGAGAACAGAGAAGCTTTATATAGGGAAGTAGTTCATACAAATGAATTCGATTTAAGGTGGGGACATGCTTGAGATTCATATTTTGCTATGTTGCAAATATGTTTTGTTTGTGGTGGTCACAGCTTTAAATACTACACTTAAAAATGACAAAGCAGTATAATCTCTTCCCAGAAACAAAGTCCCTTTCACTTAGGATAATCCACAAATATTGCTTTCACTCGCAATGCAGTGCATGTCTGAGATAAACTGCTCAGCCATTGTATGTGAATCCGTTTAGATGTGCCTTTTGGTTACAGTCCACTTTCACAGCCCTTTTTGCTACTTTTCATAAAAAAAACGTACACCTTCACTTGATCTTCATTTCAAAGAGTGGGGATTGTTTTTGTGGAACAACCAAGCAACCTTTAAAGCTGCTGGTAACAGCTACAAAAATTGAATTGGGGTGATCAGAGTCTCTCCTACGAAAACACACAAAGCCTTTTGGTGTCAACCTGTTCTGTACATTAAGTGATTGTTGTCTTTTTAAGATGGTGGAGAAAAGAGTTTGCTCTGCCCATTTTGACACCTGTATATATGCACCTGCAGACTTCCATATCTGATCTTCTGAAAGACTTATTCCACTTTCAGACTGATCAAATGTCTGAGCACATCCACACCCCTGCTAAGACAGAGTGGAAAACCGAGCGAGACGACAGTTACGAGCGACCACATTGAAAAAGAAAGACAGGAGAACTGATTGTTTTTCCAGAATCTGTCACTCATTGGTTTCCTGCCGCAGTTTGGGCAGGCAATCCAGGACGCATCTTCTCAAAAGATTACATATTTTCAACTTTTGTCACCTCTGGCACAGGCACATAAAATCACAGTGCTGCTGTGCCCCAACTCAACACGAGTGCCACATGAGTCACAGTCTCTAACAAACTAACAGGACAAAGAGTTAAAAAGGCATTTCTCCTGAGTGAAGCATCTCAGTGTGGACTGGCAGGGCCCTGAGGTTGACTCCTATTACAAAGACAGATTGGTGCAGACAGACCTGGAGAAGAAAACTATCAACAGGCAGACAGACAGGGAGTCTATTCCCCTCTCTCTTCCTGGATAAATATTTGATCAGCGGAACTCTGATGGGTATTGATTAGAGCCTTTATCCGCTCCTTATCGATCCCAGACTGACTGTGATCACTGTTTAGATGAACACACTCACACTCCTGGTACCTCTGAATGTCAAATCAGAATGAAAGGTTAAAGGCTTAAAGCATCTTCCTTCACTAAAGTGTTTTCTAATGAGATGATTGTAAGGTTGTTCAAAGAGCAGTTCTGTAAAGCACTGACAACATAGATAAAGGAAAAGATGTGTTTCAGGGTGTGTGTTTGTGTACCACAAATGCCCTGTGGTGTATATAAGTAGCCACTATCGGGTTACAGTGCTTTCCCACTCTTGGGCTATTACACTCCCCCTCAGAGTACTATTAACGGCTGAGATTACATTACTGAGACGTCCTTGGGCCCAATGTTGGGTGACCCCTGCTGTAGTGCTGTAGCACCTCTGCCTTCAAAAATGATGGGAACTACCACCCTAACACAGATGTGTGTGTGTATGTGGGGCTTTGAATGGGAAACACTTTTTGTCTTGTTGCCACTTTAATCTGATCATACCACTATAATAACATTGTGATGCGAGGTGAAACACATAATCTGACTTGACACGACAGTAAAAATCAAATAAAGCCTGAAACGGCTCCACAGTGACACTCAGCTTTTAAACGAAAAAAAGCAATGTGTTAAAAAAAGGCAAGGAAGGGACTGCATTGATGTTGGTACAACTGGCCGGCTCTGTTGTGATTGGTCAACGACTAACAATTGACCGGAACCTTCACCAATCACGTACAATGTGTTGGAGCGCTAGCCAACAGAAGCACAAGTGTTACTTAGTGTTACTTAGTCTTTTTAGGTTAGGTTTTTGTGGATCTTTTCCCCGTTTCACTTTGTTGATTTGCAACATTTAAAAAATATATACGTTTTAGAAACGCAAAGAAATGCCCCATCTGCTGATGTACAGATTTAACTCCAAGTCTCTGGGGTTACCCTGTGTGGATTGGAGCCAGTGATGTATCCTTCCCCTGCAACACCTCAAACACAATTTTATAACCACCATTAATCCCTACCGAACCCCTACATGACCCAATCATTTCCAATAATCCTGGTTTCAGTTCTGATCTGTCAAAAGCATGGCTCTCCTACAATAGCTCATCACCTCAGGTCCCCTAAACAAATTAATATCAATACCCCATCTCAAATACTGACAATTCACAGTTTTGCAGGTCATTGCAACAATTTAATTACGCCAAGGCAACCAGCCCAATCCATGCGTGAATCAATCAGAGGAAACCGCATCATATATGATTTCATTTGATTATACTGATTGGTTCTGACGGAGGGGAATATGCCCAGGCGAGGAGGGTAAAATGAAGGTAATTTAATTCCCAGGATGCGTTTACGGTCTGCTGTCATTACCGGCAAATCTGCTTTCAGATCCTCCGGGCAATATTCAATCCTACGCAAGAACCTTCAGGCAACCATCAGACACAGAGTGATCCCGCCTACAGTTTGATTTATTTAGACCAAACCTTATTAAAAAAAGTTTACTTTGCAGCATTTTTTCTTTTATGTCGCATATGTCCCTAAATACAAGCAAATATGGGGCAGTAGCATAGCAATTGACAGAATGACCACTGCTATTCACCGTTTTCTCTACATTGTTCAACAGGCTTTTCTTGTATGTATACTTGTATCATGTTGTGCTGAACAAAGACAGCAATCTGTGTAGAACACTAATTTCAGTTTAACCTGTAACTGGATGCTCAATTTACACACAGATATACTGAGCCGACTACTAACCACTAATGTCAGATTCGGTAGCGTAGCATACTGCCTTTCATAAAGGCAACACATTAATGTTATAAACTGGCATTGATGAATGTGTTATTGTACTGAATTGTAATATACAAAATAATTAAGTTAAGTAGGTGGCCCTTCATTAAAGTGTGGAACCCTACATTATTTTGTATATTTGGCACTTGCACAAAACTCAATTTCAGCAGCTCATTCATTTGACTAACTGCTCCTGTCGTGCAGGATGGACTTTATCTTCTTCGGTGTTAATGCCAATTGAGAACAAATAAGACTGACAGTGGGAAGCAATTGAGCATTGGAAGTGGACATCCATCCAATTATACCAATTAATCTATACTTTTTCTTGTAAATGGTTCAAATTGCATTAACATTCCTCACTCCAAAGTAACCGTGTTCTTGGCAGAGGTACATTTAAAAAGGCATTTCTTATTTATTTATCTTTTAGAATATTCCCACAGAAAAAGGGAAGACGTTGGAACCACCAACACTCAAAAAAAGTCTCAGCTCATGTTTTGCATCGCAACTTTACGCACAACTATCCAGTGTCTATGACATCACAATCAGGCTGAATCAGGCTTTACCAATGGACACAATGTATCCCCCATCAAGCAAGAGAAATGCTGCCATTTCAATGTTGGGATGGCTAGGTAAAGGTCAGTAATCTATGGTGTTATCATTTAAGCGCACACTTCATTATGTTGTAAATGAGAGTAATAGAGTCATTGTCCTTGTATAAATCAAGTGCTTTGATGTCTGTCTCAACACATTTTAGAGATGGCTTGGGAGAACCAGGTGCGGGTGATCAAGTGTCCTTTTCTGGGTCCTTGATTCCAGGCAGGAGGCC
Organism: Trematomus bernacchii; assembly: GCF_902827165.1. Classification (NCBI taxonomy): domain Eukaryota; kingdom Metazoa; phylum Chordata; class Actinopteri; order Perciformes; family Nototheniidae; genus Trematomus; species Trematomus bernacchii. Next base: position 20,304,031 of record NW_022987973.1, read on the forward strand.
ACAGTCTGGGCTCAGCAGCTGTGTATACACCGTACCTGGATCAATAACAGCAGAGAGCCTGTATTGATTATGTTTGTAAGTGATACTAGAAAGGGGGAGCAGGAGGGAGGGTGGTGGTCTGGAACAGGGATACAGCCTTGTGGTGACCCTGGTAAGTTGGTGTGTGTGTGCGCGTGTGCGTGTGCGTGTGCATGTGCGCGTTGCTATTGGGTGTACCTATTCTTTCACATGCCCTGGTCTGTCAGAGGGCAGAATGTCTCAAATGTGTGGCCAGATATGTGGTATTATTCAATAAAGGTTGACCCCTGGATTCCAAGGCTTCCATATGATATGTCCCCCCTGTGTCCTGGACTGACCCTTGCAACCGCCTTGTCTCACTTCACCTCAAACAGGACCTTCGACTAATTAGCATCACAACCCACACCAGTTTTGACATTCTGGATTATCTGCACTGTGTCTTGAGAGTTGTTATCGATTGTGAGCCGCATACATCACGATGCAAGATTGAGGCCTGAATGAAGAACTGTGCTGGTCTCATCTGTCAAGCTGTTGATCAATGATGGGATGATCCATGAAAAGGCAGCAACGAGGATCATCTTACAAAATCTTAAACCTGTGGGCTCAAAAGGTACCAACCCCCTAAAAGGTTCTTTGATTATTTATTATTTATAATTTATACTCAACATGTTTGTTACATTGGATTTTTGAAAATACAAGCTGCAACCTGAAAACAGTTCACATTGTAGGTACTACGTCCATTATAAATAAGATGTGAGGATATTTAGGTAATGTTGGAGTTTTTCAACCCAAAGAATGCACGAAATCCACTAATGTCAAAGTTCCTGAAACTATTTAACATCGATCCATTTGTACAAAAAAAATATGTTTCACTTAGAAACTGTTTTAAATAATAGCTCTAATTATATTACATATGTAATGTGCATTATGCTCGAAAAAGAAGACATGGAACCCTTATTTCTTGATTTTATTAGGGTTTGTTGATTAACTTCTTGGATATTTCTTCCTTCTAAGCATTCAGTGCATTTAACTTGATGCAAAAAAACCTAAAGCAAAATATGTGTACCATCTGTATTTAAAATATAACCAGCAATATGGGGATTTATTCACAAACAGCCTGAGCCCGCATAATGTGCAACAGTTGCAAAATGTAATCCAATTGAATATCCTTTTTCTGTAGATATTAGATGGAATAGGGCTTAAATACTTGAAAACACACAATGTTAACAATAAAATACAACAAATGTTGATCATACATTTTCTTGTACCATAGACATAATGAACTACAGAGGACCCCCTTCCTTTCCAAATAGACCCCTGACCCGCCTGTCATCCCAGCTGCCCTTTATTAACATTGATTTTGTCTTTGCTATAGACAGAGTCCCATGAAAAACATCTGTTCTAACGCCAGGATTAGTGCTCTCCCAGGAATTAAATAGCTCAATTACTGAAGCCCCATGTCTGCAGCACTGCCCTACAAAAAAGTGCTGAGGCAGCACCCAGCAGCCTTCAGGGGGACCTAACATGGTCCCCTGGGGGCAGAAACTCCATTTCCTCAACACATCCTGGCCCACTGTGATACAAATATGATATCTCTTTAGTATCCCCACTAATGAGCCACTACACGTACAACTGCATATAAACACTGGGTGCAACAGCCTAAAACAAAACAACACTCACCATTTGCAAATCAGCTGGTTGCCTAAATAATGAATAATCCAGCACTACACATCTCAAGCAGCTGAAAATGGATCCAAATATCAAACTGATTAAGAGATACGACTATCTCAAATTAAACAAGCAAGCATCATTCCACGAGTACAGAAACAAGCAGCCATAATTAGTTCCTTCCCACCTGCATAGTGTAGAAGTTATTTATTCTTCAGATCAACACCACTCTGACCCGCTTGCACATTTCCTAGAGAGTGCATTAAGATGCAGAAGCAACAGTGGAGTCTGAGAAGGTGGAGAGAGGCTGGGGGAAGGTATTGGAGACAGGAAATCATTGTCTGATTCATCACTTCATCTCAGCGGGTAACCCACTGAGATGAAAACTGGTTGAAAATGTGGTGGGAAAAAATGTGCCATGAATTAAAACACAGGACTTTTTAATTCAGAAAGATAAAAGAACAATTGAGGTCTAATCCCCCATGGGATCGCAAATAAATCTCCTCACAAATCCTCTCATGGAAGCTACATACCAACACAGGGACTACAAAGGAATGGCTTAGAATTCTGAAAGACAAATCCAATTAACACTTCGTATCTGTGTATACCTTCGGACTCTAAGGTCGCATTCACACCTAATGGTCCGCTTCATTCGTGCACAGACGCAAGTTTGTTACATCGTTTCATTTTTCAGAAGGTTCGGATTGCGTTCACACAGGCAAACCTTAGTCTTGGTCTGATATGAAACAGATATTAAAAACACGGCCACAGAAAAAATTAATTATGAAAGTAAATACATTTTTGAGCAACACCTAGAAGAAAAACACAATTTCCCTTCTGGAAAAAACAGGCCCCACGTCCCCTCGGAACCATTGTTCAGCGTCACAGTGCCAATTGTGTTTCTCATAGCCTGCAGGCAAACACCGTCCAGGAATATTTCAATGAACAACACACATGGCAGAAATCTCTATTTCTTCTAACAAAGGAGGCTGATAGAGGAAGCTTGTCCATGCTCCCTCTCATCCACTTTCCTTTTGTCCACAGCCTTCTCCTACAAGTCCTCTCCAAGTGTGTGCTTTTATGTGTGTGTGACAGCTACAGATGAAATATAGCACCTTTTTTACCCTTCATCCCTCTTTATCACTTGGAAAATTCCTGATGTGTAAAATTAAATTCCAGGGCAAGGGATTGAAGATACACAAGGTAGAGAAGCTGGGGCAACCACTCTTAAACACACGCCCAAACCCTCTCCATCCTATCTATCGCAGTCTTTCTAGAACAAAGGCCAAAGTGGACTCTCATTAAGCCAATGAGGCAAAAAGAGCTCACTTCCAGTATAATAGATGCCAGTCTGAGGGAGATGGTGTTCACACCCCATCAGTAACACACCGCTAGAATCTTACCTTCCTGTTTATAACTATTCCAGTCACATGCATGTACATTCTGAGCCTAAAGCTATGTGAACAGGTGCTGCACAATGATTGTATGTGTTTTTATGAGCTTGAAGTGAAAAAAAAGCATATCTAATAATATGAAATATATCCACTGGCAAGAACCTATAAAGAATAACTGCTAAGAGGGAAAATAATTAAACAGTAAAAGTGATAGCAGAGTTTATGTCTGATAGGAGGTAGACAGCATTACATTTCAACTCTCCCCAGATATGAGAAATGCTGGTTTTCAGCTGTAATTACAAATTCATTATTCACTCAAATTAAACCAAAAACTGTTCTCAATTCAGAGCAACATGCTGGATTGATTAATGATTAAAAAAATGTGTTCGTGTTTCTCTATGTGAATATTGATATAATGGCCAAATCAGAGAGGAAATCCCAGCGCCACAGGAGTGAGCTGAAGCACCTGTTCTTCAGCTGAGCACCTCCCCTGAACCGGACTGAACCGGATCCTGGCCACTGACCCCCCAGACAGGGATTACAAAGCTGTGCGAGTCAGGACAGCCGGACCATCACACACCCTGCTGGGTGTGAAACTGACCACAGAATGTCATCGGCAATATAGACTCGAGCTGTCACACATAAAAAAATATACCTCTTCTGAAAATATGGTTCTTTATCTTTGTTAGATGAATTAAGCTGAGGTCATGCTGAAGTTTTTCGAGAAATGTATATGTCATTGCAATTGGTGACTTCTTACTTTGCAAAGATTAAGCTATTTTTCTTTTCATATCAGCTTATGTGGTGTGAAGTCATAATTCTTTATGTAAATATCTTTCATTTCCTTAACTATGACACCATCTGTTTGGTACAAACTAAATTGAACCACATCAAAATCCTGTAATTTGTCCGACAAAATACCAAAAATGATCCTAAAATTCAGATTGAAGGAAAAAGATTTCCTTCCAGGGTCATAAAGGATGTCCTTCCTGACACGAAGCTGAGCAGGCATTTGGTGTGTGAGGGGTCCATGTTTCAGGGGGCCCATCTAGCCAATCACATGCCCCCATAGCCAAAGTCCAGTCCATCCCACCAGCCCCTGCCACCTGTCCTTCATCCTCCCTGAAGGCGCGGGGAGAGGGTGAAGACCAGATGGCTCTTGAGGGCCAAGCAGCATCCTGAGTGCAGCATCCTCCCCACCCCCAACCTCAGAGCTATGCCTGGTCCCACCTCCACTCACTGACCCCTCCTCCCTTTCCCCAATCCAAACCCCTGAGCCCCAGCGCTCGTCAGTGCTGCATGAGTGGGTAAACACAGTCCTTCACCAAAACAAATCCCTGGTCTCTCCTCTGCAGCTGCCTGGATTTTGAGAAAAGCTTAGCCGGTCCTTAGAAGAGCCCTCATCTCTACTTGCAAAACGCAAATCATGATATTAAGATTTTCACTATCACAAAGTGCAAGAACCTGCTCCTCGTTCTGATTCTTTATTGGTTAACTGAAACTCTCTTAAAAAGGGAAATGGTTTATGTCTGCTTCAGCTTCAGAGTACCTGAGCTAAATCAGATATTAAGAGCGAGGCTCTGAACACCAAAGATGGTAATCGCTTATCACAGGGATTCAGTCAGGGGCTGGAGAGGAGCAACTGTTAAGGGGGATAAAGTCTGCAATAGGTTGTAAATAATCTCACAAGGTTGCTCATTTGTCATTACGACGTCCTATCTCTCTGATATTACATCCAATTAGTTTCAGTTACCAGCGGTGCAGGGCGGCTGGCACGTGCAATCAATCAAACTGTCAATGACAAAATCACCCCTCCAGTCACTCATCTTCTAGGAAACAGATCAACATAACAGATGATTTTGGGGCGGGAAACACCAGGTCTAATGATTGTCTCAGCGTGGGGTTATAATCCAGCATTAGTTCTCTCTGAGAGCAAAGGGATGGGACATTATTCAAATCAATTCTGCAACAAATGATCATGGCAAGTGGTCAAAAAGGTACTATTTGTTAGCTTGTTTAAGAGAATACAGTAAAGCGGGCACCGACTGCAGCAATCTTGAGTGCTGGTTAGCACAGATGTTGTAGTCCTAATGAACAGGTTGGCAGCCTAGGGAGGGCACGGCCACAATGACCTCTCCCATATGTTCGGCTAAATGGAGAGGAGAGTCTGTATTAAAAAAAAAAAAGGAAATACTTTTCTATTTTTACGAGCACAATAGTTATTTGATACAACTGAGATAGATATACGTTTCAGCGTTAAGAGATTGTCTGAAAAAGAAGGATCTATATCACTGCCCCGATCCTTTTCTTGGCTGAAAGATTGCCTTAGACAAATATGTTTTGTTCAAATAACACCTTTTAGAAGACACAAGATGCATTAACCTGTGAAGCGGCGCTGTGAAAGTCCACGGCCCGCGGCCCACCGAAGGCAGCAGCCCACCAACGGCCCACCGGGAAAAGTCCCGAATCTCCCGATGGCCAATCCGAGCCTGCTCACTCACACACACAACTGAAACCACACACACACACAACTGAAAACACACACACACACAACTGAACACACACACACACACACACACACACACACACACACACACACACACACACACACACACACACACACACACACACACACACACACAGCACACACACACACACACACCACACACACACACACACACACACACACACACACACACACCACACAGACACACACACACACACACACACACACACATCACACACACACACACACACACACACACACACACACACACACACACACACACACACACACACACACACACACACACCACACCACACACACACACACACACACACAACACACACACACACACACACACACACACACACACACCACACACACACACACACACACACACACACACACACACACACACACACACACACACACAATAAGGAGTTTAACCCTTAACCATGACCTGCCATAACCTCTGCGGGCACCCTTAGTTTGTTTATATAAAAAAAAAAACAGTGACTAAAGAAAACAAAAAAACAACATGTTGGCAGTGTGGGAGTGTTTCACTGTTACGCCCAGAGATCCACGATTTGCAAAAAAGTGTTCCTCTGACATTTCAAGAGGATCTACAGTAGTCAAGTCTTTCAACACATCACATGCCATTTGAAAAGTAGACAGTGCAACGATTACCTAAAAGCGGATACAAAACGGAAGATGACCATGAGGAAAGGAAAGCACAACGAAGTTCAGATTCATTTAACAACAAATCAGTAAATGGTGCGCTTCTTCAAACAAAAAACATCATAATGAATACATTTACACAAACTACTAATAGTAGATCAACTACATTATTCAAAAGTTTACATAATAATCGGATAATAAAACGGGAATAATAAACGGAGCGCTCTCTTTTCCTCTCTCCATCTCCTGACAGCCTGTCTGTTTCAGTCTCATGCAGCTCGCTGATCGTAATGAATGACCCGACAGTAAAGAATAAACATATTTATAACTAGTTTAGGTAGTTTCAGAGGTAGATAAAATACCTAAGTGTGACCGGTCTAACTTGAAGCGTGTTATTCTTATCGGTAAAGACATTTTATATTGGTGCATCCCGAGTAGAGACGCTGCGACTTTGCAGTGGAAGAAGCCAGTGAAGGTGGTTAAGCATGGTTAAGGATGCCTCCTTTACGCTTCCCTGTGGAGATATTCCACTCTGGTCCAACAGAGGGGGGGGGGGGGATCCCAGATACATTTTGCTGCTGGAGGGATAACGTATCCAAATGGAGTCCCCCAGGAGGAGCCAAAGGAAGAAGCAAAGGAAATGGGTGACGGGGCTACTGTCTAGGCTAAGCCTGCTGCCAACTGGGGTATTGCCCCTCTCTCATTAACACCACTGTGGCACCATTGAGCAAGGCACTTAACCCAACAGCTCCAGTGGGAGCTGCTCAGGGGCCGGCCGATCAGACTGTGGTTGTGCTGGAGAGCTTCCAGGTGTAAACGTGATCAGGGAGTTCCTAACAAAGCAAACATTTCTCCAAGTTAAACTCCCCCCTGGATTTCATTTGTATGTGACGTGCACGTGTCCATTGATTCAATAAACAATTAAAATTAAACAAACAAAGCTCTTTTTCAGTACATGTTTGACAAGCCAGTGACCCATCATGTCTCATCTGACCATTCCACGGTTGGAAGTCTCTAGAGCCTGGCAGCCAAGTGAAGGAAAGCCGAATGAACTGTATCCAGAGGTCCAGGATTAAGTCCATCTTGTGAAGGAAACAAACAAAGCCATGTAGGATTTTCCACTCAAGTGTGCTAATTATGAAGCTGTTAGAGAATGACTGCAGCAGAGCAGTCAGCGGCACACGTTCCCACTGTAAACACCTCATTATCCTACAGAACCCCAACCAAGCATATCGGACGCTTCTTAATGAGCAGTCAGAATTGACTAGAGAAAATACATAATTTCCAATGGTTCTGATTGAGCAATTAGTGTCATATTCCCTTTCATCTTCAAAGGGCTGAATCAATAATAGAGACCTGACAGAATGCTCTCTCTCACCTTGAAAATGCCCTTCGTCATCTCCAGCAGACGCTATTGGGAAGAGGGTTGAGATCTGCTTTCAAACTCAGTCTTTATTTATATTTTCAGTCAGGCTTGATTGGCTGTTTGAGTTCTTTGCATTTTCTCAGCATTACAAAGACTTGTTTAAGTTCTGACAGTGTGGATAATCAAATATTGTGAGCACTGCTTACTCAAAAAACACATATGCCGCTTTAAAGAGAAACACACGGTTAGGTCAACACTGTCTGCCCTGGGTTCAACATTGGTGTTGTAAATCTGTACTGTGTCCACAACAACTCAGTGTGAGGTCAGGATATAAATCAAACAGCAGCTCAATCAAAAAATAATTCAGTGTTTCATTAGTGTGTGCTAAAAGAAACATGCTGTATGGGAGGCAGGGATATGCCAATGTCCAACATGCTGCTCAGGCACCCGTAATCAAAGATCAGCTCACAGATCCTTTTATTGGACTGAGCTCCAATACGTTCAGCATGCCTGTCTAGTCCTGGAGTTCACAGGCTTTTTACATTTCCAACATAGTTATACGTGGGCTCACAGTAGGGCTGCTCAATTAAATCATATTTTAATCGCAATTACGATTACGAAAACAACGTAATCGAAATAAAACGATTATTTTTTTATTATTACTTTTCTTTTTTTTTATAATTCTTTTTTTGTATTGGTTTTTCAGTTGAATTATACTTAAAGTTCAGGGTAATCAACTGTTAAAAACATACTGTTCACATTTTTCTCCAATAAATGTATGTTTTCAAAGTAAATGGATAATCGTTTTTAATAATCGTGATATCAATTATTGACCCAAATAATCGAGATTATGATTTTTGCCATAATCGAGCAGCCCTAGCTCACAGAAACCTGTGATTTAGAGAAGACGAAATGCATTAATCAAAAACGATGAACAAGATGTAGTTCTATTGTCATGAAATACAATCTTTTAGCAAATTCAAAAGGCAACCTCTTTTAAATGTACAACATTCTGTTCTTGAGGTTAACACAATACCCTACTGTAATGTTGAAAGGAGAAAAGGTCTTGAATCCTGCCCGTTTGTTCTTCTACTTCGATTTTGAATGTGATTGAATTCAAAGTAATAAAAGATTGTTTTTCATTATGATTCCAAGAAAGTAATTTCCATCCAGTATAACTCTTTAGAACCAAATGGTCAAATCGTTCAACTTCTGACGCTGTTATTCCATGGATGCAGAAGTATATACCATCTGTCACAAAAAAGAAAATGCCCCCTACTCCTCAGTTTAATGATTTATTGTGTGTTGGTGAAGGCTTCTAACGCGTTCTGAAAAGGTTACATCCCATGTGATACTCATCTTTCAATTAGAGCTAAAAGAAGGTACATAGTGTACATCCTTCATCTTTTCTTGTCTCCGGCTGGACAATTCATAACACTGAAGATCCAATCTCATGGAATCCTAGTTCAATGAATATCAAATGACTACAAATTGGCAGATTTCTGGACGGCGGAGAGGTTGCAGTTCTGCTCCATCAAACACTCAGCCGACATTCACCGCAATACAATACATTTCTGATGATCCTCAAATGCTCTCGGCTTTCACACGTAGGTCCATGATTGTTACTCAATGAACATTCATATATAGAACTGGCGACATGTGAGGAGTAAATCTACAAAGGGAACAAAATCCAATTACATCCTAATGCGGCGACTATCACATATAGGATCTTGAACTCACGCAGCCAAGGTAACTGTCGGGGGACACTGAACCTTGCTGCATGGATGCCTGAGGTAATTCTCCAACAATAGAAGACCCGTGTGTCCACATTACTACCTCAGTGCTTCCAATTTATTTAAGTCGTCTGATGTCCATTAAGATGGAAGGTGGGTGTGTGAGTGTTGGCTCTGTCTGGCACAACCTCTCTTCCCCAGAGTGCGTCTGGTCTCCGATGGATGAACGTCACCACGTTTGCAGGTGCAACTGAGGACTCTAATGAAATCGAGACATGTCACCACTGATAACTCTTCGAGCATGCAAAGGGCAACAACTCCCTTCACGAACTGTATCAGCCCTGGTTACCGAAGTAGTAACGCAGAACCAAAAAAAAAAGTTGTGGGTGGGATTTCATAAATATTGAGTTTAATGCCGAATTCTGAATTCAAACACAAGGCATAAATCCTTAAAGTAATTTGCTGCTCAGTGTGTCACTTAGTGTTGAGAGAGAGAGCAGCTCTACAGTCTGGAGAATTGGAAAACAGCAGCTGGGGCTTGGGCCACATCAATTAATATTCATGTTCAACGTAATCCCAAGTGACTAATTTAACACACCTGATCAAATTAATTATTTACGGGAGGAGGAGGATAGGGAAGAAAAAAAAGAAACGAGAAAAAGGAATCAAGCATATTACAAAATCTGATCTCTGGCATGCCTACAGTATAGCAAAGGGAGTAAAGTCCAATAAATCCCAAAAACATCTCAAAACAGAACCAGACTTAGTAACTAAAGTTCAACATGCATGCTGTGACCTTGTATGCCATCAGTTGTCCAAACTACAGCTGAGCTAGAGCCCTGACCTTATGAACCCAGGTTACCCACCCAGAGGATTTGAGGATCTCCATGTTTTGCTGCCTTAGCTTTAAAATTCACAGTAAATAGAGCAATTAATGTAGCATGGAAGTTACATAGTAATCAGCGTTAGCGGGTGAATCAGCGTTCACTGAAGGCGTCAAGAGGAAATACATTCCGCCTCTGAATTAAAAAGAAGACTAATGTGCTCTCAATCAACAGAGAAATGTATTAAGGCTGTTCAATGTTCCTCTGGGTGTGTCTCAGTGTGTAGAAACCTTGTATTTCCCAAGTGTGCTCATTCAGAACTACTGCAAAACAGGACGCCAGGTTTATGAATGTACCTGAAGGGTTCACACTCCCAAAGAGCTGTCAGTTTGTATCCAATTTACAACCATTTGTTCCTTCATCTGAAGTCAAACCATGAACACAAATCTGGGGAACAAGAGCAATGAAGTTTGCATAGAATAAAAGCACTACATCAACATCATGTGGAAAATGCAGAGCAAAGCTCAAACAGGGAAAATGAGTCACGGTATCAAGTACCCCATCAATCTCAACACAGACTGCTGAAGTAATTCTACACAACCACAAAGCATCAAAGAAGACTTCACAGATGACTTAATGCTTTCTCTGATTCTCTGACTATGAATCGATACAGTTATGCATCCTTTGACACCAGGGTTGGTGTTCCTAATGAAGGTCAGACTAGGTCACAATGCAATGTCATCCAAGACTTTGAGAAATTATAAAGTAAAAAGGTGCTTTTGTTTTTTGCAATGAGACAAATAGTTTTGATCTTTTCTTGTGGACCATTTAGTCAGGATATGTTTTAAAAACATCAGAAACATATTTATATGTACCAGGAAAGATTATTTCAACATCCACTTTTCATCAAGTTAAGTAGAATTAGTTTTGTTTTACCGATTGATCTCCAATGCACCAACCTATCCATCTTCACCGGTCAACATTCAAAAACTTTTCATCTGAAAAATGCTTGTCCACTTGCTCAGCCTCACCAAAGTGGTAGCAATCCCACAGCAGTGAGCAGACAGGTAGATTTGGAAGAAAAATAGGATCATTCACTTACCCTTTTCTGGTCCTCCAAGCCGTGCTGCACAGGTTTCCTCCTCTGGTGCTGTGGTGGACTAGCCTCTGCTCCTGCCTCCATCTTCCCATAAGTGAGTGACTGTTCAGGCTCTCCACACAGATAAAATATCCAACTTGAACAATGGGCAACCTGCTCAAAGTATTCAAGTCCCTTTCCCAGTTGGTTCCCAGTTGTCGTCAATCCAGAAAAATAGGAAAAACTGTCTGTCCATCAACTTTGCTTCCTTAAAAAAATGACACCCAATCTCTGGGAGGATCCAACCTCAGCTACACTCCTGCTCTCAGTCATATTGTTCCTTGATGGTTTCTCTTTCTTGGTCCCGAGGGGCTGGCCTGATGGTGCATCAGGGCAGAGAACCGGAACCGGAGATAACCAGAATGGATCTCTCTCCCAAAACCATCACTGCTGCCGTGGAGACCTGATCTTGTTGGAGGATGTGATCATCATGAATGTCTCCTGCCCGAGATTGGATCTGTCTGCCACTGGGGGAGAAAGTGTAGGCAGGTTTCAGTTTCAATGCAGCAAAAAGAGTTCAGTTTTCCAGCAGATGCATACTACCAATATGGAAAAAAGCAGAAAGAATGCCCAGAGAAGGCAGATTTGTAAAAGCTGGTGTAACTCAAAGCTCAAAGGTCAATTGTTGTATCCTGACAACAAACAGGTGCGTTTGTTGAGGAAAAAAACAGAGGTTAATTGAAGCATTGGTGTCAAAGAGACAAATTCAGTTTCATACAGACATCCCAAATGCAGGCAAAGAGACTACACACTGACTCTATGAACAAACTCTGATAAACATATTTTCATTATTTTAAAGTTCCTCCTGACTTGCAAAGAAGGTCTGTCCAAATGCTGTGAGGTACAAGTTGAATGTATTGCGTGTAGGAAATAGTTCCTTCGTGGCAGTAGCCTAATGACGAACTGACCGCCAGCTAATTGCTGCAGGTGTGCACCGTGACAAATATCTAACGCTAATCACTAGCTAACTTTTTGCGTGATCACAAACTTGCTATCTGCTACGCAATTGTACATTGTATCAAACACGGCTCCTCGACATGCATTTGACGACAGACAGACAAACATTAACTGGAGTTATAACCTGGGGAAATATTGCTTGCCGAAGGTTTCAGCTACTGCAGCATCCCTTCCCTACAGCAGAGTCTGCGAGCCCTCATAGGCTGCTGCGCTGAGCTTTATGGAAACTCTGTTGTCTAAATTAAAGAACAACAAATAAACTGCGAGGAGAAATGCCCATTAGAGAGGAGTATCTGTGGTCAGAAAATGATGCTCACCCCGTACTTCTCTGTTCCTCACCTTCCCGGTGGAGATGGTCCCTGCCTCGTGCACAGTGCTGTCCTTTCCTCTGGCTGCGAGCAGCGGAGCAGCCAGCTGCTGCATTCAGGCGCTGTCGGAAAAATCGCGTTGTCACTTGCATTACAATGGGTTTCTCCTATGCACCCCTTTTTGTGACTTGTGTTGTTTTTGTTTTAAGTTTTCACTTTGTGGTCTCTTTTAATGAGGCTATTTTAGAGCGTTGTATTTTGTAAAGCACTTTGTGCCGTATTTGAAACGAGCTGCAAAAAAAACGTTGTTAATATAGGATGTACCTGTACATGATCTGTAACTTCTAAGGCAGAGGTATAAAGCATAGAAATGTAAACCTCCTTCAATAAGATATGGGAAAATCCAATATATATTGTTTTATATCCATCTGTATACAGTGCAGTATCGGTAAATTATAAAACAAGAACGGATTAACATAAGGCGCAAAAAACAAATAAAAAGCTGTACAGAATAAGATACAATATCAGGTACAAACATGTAATGCTTTAGAAAATATATTAGTGCAATAATTGAAAAACCAAAATAGGCTTTGGTTGATATAAAAAGGAATATATTGTGACACAATGTAAACAGCTGTGCAATAAACAACAGTAAAAGTAAATGTAAGCTATATATTATTGTTATTCTAAACTGATTCTTTAACCAACATAAATATTCCTTGGCCCAAGCCAGATGTGTTGGCCATTGTGATACATTAAACATTTATTTTCTGCCATTTCTATTTTGTGTATCTCTTTTTTATCAAAACCCAATAAAACGCTGTTCTCACCCAGTCGGAGTGGGTAGTATGATTTACGAGGAGAAACTGAAGGCAGCATCAGGGTCCCACTCGCTCTCTCTCTCTCACATCCGTAACATTACGTCACTGGCTTCTTCAGACTCTCCCAGCATCCTTGAAGGAGCCTGTCGGTTTCCATGGCGACTCCTCGCCGTCAGGAGGGATCTACCGCCATCTTCTGGCTAAAAGACACATTTCACTTTTAAACAAGCCACTACAGCACTTAAAATCAATTACAATTGGATTATTCATCAAGGCCCTAGCTCTAACTAATGTGTAATGATTATCCAATTCACACTGAGATCCAATTAAGCCGTAACATGCTTTGATTCATTTTTGTTCAATCATTTAACATTCATTTGATTTGATTTGATTGATTGTTTAATTGGAAGCAGTCTGTCTCTGCAAAAACAGCATGGGGAAATTAGATTTATTTAGAGCTGAAAACAATTAATTGATTGACAGAAAATTGCAAACTACATTTATAATTAAATCGTTTCAGTATTTTTTTTTATTAAAGATGCAACATATGGGCTTGGTCCAGCTCTTTCAGGGAAATGATTTAAAGCATTGTGGAGCCTTTACTGCCACAGTGAACACATAAGAGATGTGGCAGTTTCATTGTGCCCACACTGAGGCCCTTTAACAACCAGCATTCTTAGCCTACAAAGGGTGGTTATCATCTTCAATAACAGGCCACATTACTAGTGTAATGGACAAAAATCATTGGCATGCAGTTCTGTATACATTTGGAGGAACCTCGGGCAGGGTTGTTGCTTTCCTTGCTTATTCAACTTTAAATAAGCACCCCTCCATTTTCTCATCATCTTTACAGATATTAACTCTATAAGTAATCTAATCAAGCCCGACTTTACTGCAAACAGAAATTCAAGGCTCTAAACAAACAAAAGTATAATTGTTGGGTTATGGCAACTAAAATGACTTTCGATAAAATATGCATGTATAAATCAACATGGCTTTTTTAAGCAGAACAAATAAAGTTATGCGTTTAAATGTTTCCTTAAATAAAACACGATTTTCTGATCTACTGCTAAACGATGAACCATCCAGATCTTTCAGGTCTTCAGGGACTGGTCTGCTTTCTGTCCCCAGAGTCAGAACTAAACATGGTGAAGCAACGTTCAGTTATTATGCTCCAAATATCTGGAACAAACAAACTACCAGAAACCTGCAGGTCCGCTGCAACTCTTACTACTTTTAAATCCAGGCTGAAGACTTTTCTTTTTGCCGCTGCTTTTAATATATATATATATATATATATATATATATATATATATATATATATATATATATATATATATATATTCATATCTCACACTGCACTGTAACTTGTATTCATGTACCTGTGTTATTCATGTTTTATTATCTTTGCTTTTAAATTAGTGTTTTAAAATGCCATTTTATAATATGTTTCTGCTGCACTGTTTCTTAATGCTCTTAATGTCTTTCATTTTTGTTAAACACTTTGAATTGCCTTGTGTTGAAATGTGCTATATAAATAAACTTGCCTTGCCTTGCCTTAATCTTCCACAGCCATCACGTGTTGACAGAGAGCACAGAACCTGATTTAGCAATCACAGGTCATGTAAAGTATGGGCCTAATAGCTGTATTGTTTATGATGCTGTTACATGTGACATTTAATTACTTTTTTCACATCTGCCATTTGGTCAACGGAGCTAAGCCAATGTTGCACAGGTCCCTCTTGGTAAAGGGGAGACAACAGGTGGATAGTGTAACGTTTTT
Source organism: Trematomus bernacchii (assembly GCF_902827165.1). Classification (NCBI taxonomy): domain Eukaryota; kingdom Metazoa; phylum Chordata; class Actinopteri; order Perciformes; family Nototheniidae; genus Trematomus; species Trematomus bernacchii. The sequence continues at coordinate 20,319,222 of NW_022987973.1, forward strand.
GACATGAACTTGTTGATTTTTATAATAATGTTATTTAAAGGGGACCTATCATGCAAAATGCACTTTTGTACGTCTTTTATACATGAATATGTGTCCCCGGTGTTCCAGGGAACTCACCAAGTGTCAGAAAACACAACCCTCTCTATTTTCCTCCATACCCAAATCTCTAAAAAAGGGGCTGCAACGGATCTGATACAGACTGATCCAGATTTGAACACTTCTATGTCATCACAGAAGTGGCGCTACGGCTATTGGGCCAACTCTCCACCTATCAGGGGAATGTGGGGCTGGGCCACGGCCGGCCATTGCCGCTCGAAAGTGCTGGAGACGCTGTAGTACATATGCCAGGCCTGTAAGTGGCGCTGTAGTCTGCCACAAAAGCAGCGAAGAAGACTTCCCGCCCAAAGTTACCATGGTTACCCTTCTGTTTATTCTCCGCTGTGGCTTTTTTTCTCCCTCCCCGAGGCAAGCGTTTGCTCCCGCTGCTTTAATTCAATGCAATCCCTCCCCGTTGAGGCAAGCACTGTAAATCTCTCCGGTTAGTCTACCAGCAGATGACAAACACCCACCTCTCCGCCTCTTCCAAGGAACAAGGGGACCGTGCGGCAGAGTTTCAGTTTCAGTTACTTTCGCCGGTCAAGATGTCCGTTAAAGTTTAAATCTTCCAGACAAAATTAGAAAAGTGCCGGTCAAAGGTCTTCTTTGTTATTTATTGAGCTTTAAAACAAATGAATAACGACTCTATATAATAAAACACGGAGGACGGAGATCTCTTTTTCTCCCCCTCTTCTGACAGCCCAGCAGCTGATCAGAGCATGGCTCACCTCTCCTGCAGGGGGGCGTGGTCAGCAGAATCAGACCCGTAGACAGCAAACAGCACATAGAGCGAAATGAGGCATGGCTAAAATGCATGATCTGTTTGGTATTTTGAAAACAGAAACGTATAAATATACCTTATATAGGTATGGCCCTACAATATATCATTTAAATATAGCATGATAGGTCCACTTTAAATGAGAACATTTGTCATTTTTTTATTAAATAAAAGTTCATTTGTATTCATTTTCAAGATAAGAAATCTGAAAAATTCATAACGCCGGTTTTAAATTGTTGATATAATTTTGTTGACATATGAGGGTCAAAGGTTTTTACAGAGGAGAATTTGGATATATTTTTGTATCCCTCCAGAAATCTGAAAATACTGTCAACAGCGATACAATAAATACAACAAAATGTTAAATTAATTTAGCTTTTGGTGATGAATACTCAAACCCCTCTTAAACGTATTCTAAAATACCATGTTTTGGAAGACGCTACAGGTAGGCCTAAATAGGGTTAACACGTGAACTCGATGCCCCTATCACTAGGACACTTTATTAATGCTATAATTCTTTGTGTTATATATTTTCAGGTTTTTTTGGAAATAGATTATATTACATTGCAATTAATTTAGCTAACGCTTTTATCCAAAGCAATTTACAATATTTAAACAAGGCATTGATGCTACACACTGCAGATTAGAGCTACGTGTACAGTGTTTCCTCTTCCGCTCTGCCACAGGCGGAAGTGCGTGGTCTGACGTCAGCGCGATGCTCCTCTAGGGCTCTGGGGCGGGCCAAATACTTCTGGTCACCAAAACTTTTCACATCTGTAGTAAAGTTGACCAAGAGGCTACTGCTTACTATCAGGAGGGGAAATAAAAACAAGAGCTTCGCACATTGTGTACTATTCCACTTTGGGTGTTTTTTTTAATGGTTATATTAGCGCGGAAACGTATGGAGTTCTGTTAAAATCCACATTAAGGACCCGGATTTATATTTTGGAAACACCCAACTGGTATCGACAAAACATTAACGTTGCTGTGAAGATGGGACGTTTCCTGCTCTGAGCAAGGCTTATTTCATGAATTTGGGGTACGTTTGAACATAGCATAATGTGTGCTTGATAATGCAAACGTGTGTACGTTGTCCCAAGACGTTTTATTTATCCAACGCTTTGGTTTAAGGTTAAGCTAGGTTAAGTTGCCGCCTCCTCCTTATAAACTGCTTAACTCGATAGACATGTTAGCGAATGTTGCTGCTGTGTGTTTTAAAACAAAGCATTGAATGGATGAAGCTTCTGGGTATACCGGTTTTACAACGTTTTGTTAACTTTTAGCTATAAGGATATCCAGACGGCGGGCGTTCGCCGGCTACATGACACAAACATTATCTTACGTTGGGGAAGCCTTACGCATTTTAAACAAGTCACCCTGTAAATGCACATTAACTTATAGTAATGATTCAGACTTTAGCCCTGTAGGTATCACAGTTAAAGCGAGCCTCTGATACCGTACAGACGTTCCGCGCCAAGGATTTCAAAAAACAGTTTACCTGCGCGGGACAGTCATCCACTTCCTTTACGCTGCCATTGGCTGCTTTCAGCAAAAAGGGCGGCCCCTCTGCGTCCGTTTGGCCCCGCGATTCGATGGAATGCATGTCAGTTACCGCCAATATAAATCTGGTGTTTTGATTAGATTTAAACAGATTTTTATTTATTCTTACCAGGTGATAAATTGAAAAAATCGAATGAAATCACCGGTTCATAGTTTCGCTCTCTTTTCTCCCGCTGCTTTAACAATGTTGGTACTCGACACATATATTTCAGTGAAAAAGCGGTAAGGATGTCGTTCTGATAATATGTAAAAACTTAAATAGCAGTATTGTTAAAGTTAATATGGAACGTATTAATGTTAGTTGGCTAAATTAATCATAGTTAATACGGCTGAACACCACTATGATTTTTTACCTATGTCACTATATCCAAAACGTGTTAAGAGCAAATGTTTCAATCATTGTTTTATACTATCTCTTGACGATTGCATCCTTTTATTAATGCCTAGTTTACTGTAGCTAATATAATACTTATTCAATTCTTATGTTAAGGTGGAACATTTCAAGTATGGCGCTTGAATCTCAATCCCTGACCCAGAAAGCTCATTCTAAGGTCAGTGAGTACATAGGAATCTGAGTGTGTCTCGGATATCATTTTGTTTTTTTTATGATATCAATAGGCAATGGATGGATTTGTATCTTAATCATTGTCTTTTGATTTCTCTTTTTGCTGACTAGGATGAAGGCTTTGTAGCACCAACGGTTACAATAAATACTCCAAAGAAATCATTTGGTCAGTGTGCCGTCTCCGTGGAGAACCAGCTGACCATGGGTCCCCTCACTACACCTAAAAAGGGAATGGAAGTACGTTCTGTTGACCCCTGGACGCCCACCTCCAACCTGAAAATGCTCATCAGTGCTGCTAGTCCTGAAATCAGGAACCGAGAGAAGGAGCTGTGCGTTGACAACGACGGGCGGGAAGGTCTTGATCCTTCACAGGTACAATAAATCTCCTCACATTACCACACAACTCTTTCTGATGAGTCAAGGCGTTACAAAAATCTCTTGTATTATTTTTTGTCTTCCCGTAGGAATCGGAAAATGGAGACTGGAAAATGATCAGCAGGAAAGAGAAGAGCCTGGGTTTGCTCTGTCACAAATTTCTCGCCCGATACCCGGATCACCCCAACCCTACCCTCAACAACGACATCTGCCTGGACGATGTGGCTACTGAGCTCAGTATGTGTTCTCTTGCAAATATTTGATGTAGAGGATTATGTATTAATATCAAAATAAATGCTTTATGAGCGCAACAGCTTATCATTGCTTTCAATAACTCTTTGTAGTAGATGTGGCAATTAGGTTTCAATGTAGTTAAAGGGGTCAATTTTATTTAAATATCATAATAATACTGTTATAACAGCAGCAATAATACAGTTATGGCTGTGACATAGATGCCATGATATCTGAATTCAGGAGTTAGTCCGGCAGTGGCTCAGTCAGTCCGGCAGTGGCTCAGTCAGTAGGGGCTTGGACTGTGAGCCGTAGGGTCGCCGGTTCAAGTCCCCGACCAGACCTAAATATGGAGTGTGGACTTCTACTTGGAGAGGTCCCAGTTCACCTCCTGCCCTGCTGTGGTGCCCTTGAGCAAGGCACCGGACACCCCCCTTCCCCCCTCACTCCCATTGCTCCCCGGGCGCTGTACAATAGCTGCCCACTGCTCCTAGTACTAGACTCCTGGTACTAGGATGGGTTAAATGCAGAGAAGAAATTTCACTGTGTGCTCTGCATGTGTGACCATTAAAGAGGGTTTCATCCCTCCCAATTCTATCTTCTATCTATTACAATGCTAACATTAATTACATTTTCCACATTGACTGTAATTGTGATGTCTGGTATATTCTGATTTACAGAAGCATTGAAGTTTGTTGCAATTGGACACAGTGTACACATAGTTGTAGTAGGTTTGAAATTGTGTTTTCCCCCCATTTAAAGTAATAATTTCTGCAGTTTAAACTATTTGTGATACCTAATCAGTTTTTAACTTGAAACACGTTCTTTTCTCTCTACCCAGGTGTAGAACGGCGGCGCATCTACGACATCATGAACGTGCTGGAGAGTCTGCACATGGTGAGCCGCTCGGCCAAGAACCGCTACACGTGGCACGGCCGGACCAAACTGGCCCAGACTCTGGCCGTTCTGAAGCAGGTGGGCGAGGAGCAAAGGTACGGCCAGCAGATGCTGCACATCCGGCAGCGTCTCCGGGACAAGGAGTTTGACTTTGACGGGGAGGAGAAAGAGAACGAGGAGGTGGTGCAGCTTGAGAGCGGGGAGCAGGGACAGAAGGAGCTCTTCTTTGTGGAGCTTCCAGGAGTAGAGTTCAAAGCAGGTGAGAAGCAATCCTTGAAAAACCCTTAAATTGAACAAAAAAGCTGGAGTTCTGTCAAATATTCTACTTTTCTTGGGTATGTGACACAGTAATCTAACTAACTAAATCCCCTTTTTGTATGTCCTGTCCAGCCTCTGTGAACAGTAGGAAGGATAAATCTCTGAGGGTGATGAGCCAGAAGTTTGTCATGCTCTTCCTGGTGTCTAATCCTCGTGTGGTCAGTTTGGACGTGGCCGCCAAGATCCTGATCGGAGAGGACCAGTGCGTGGATCAAGACAAGAACAAGTTCAAGAGTGAGAATAACACCTGTATCTCAGTTATAGGCAGGGTTGGTAAAACTGATATTTCAGCAAGTTTGCCAACTCACCGTCTTCCTAATGTGTAATAGAGACCTTCTTGCATCGTAAATCTATAGAAATCTTTTGGAGAGTTGTAAACATCTACTCCATGCTGTTCATATTTCCCAATCTTAGAATGTATGTGCAATTGTAAAACTTTGAATGCAGTGAGAAGGAATAGACATTGGACCTCTTTAGATGCGGGTTTCTTTGTATTTCTGTAACAGTATGTTCTGTGTCTCTGTATGTGTAGTATATAATCGTTCTGTTTGTTTCATGTGTTTGCAGCCAAAGTACGTCGGCTGTACGACATAGCTAATGTGCTGCGGAGCCTGAAGCTCATTGAGAAAGTCCATGTGACCGAAGAGAGGGGGAGGAAGCCCGCCTTTGAATGGGTCGGCCCAGAAGAATTCCCACAAGTTGAAGGTATCATCTGACCTCTTTTCCCTTTTTATTCTTTATATTTTGGTCCTTAATTAAAAGGAAATAAGGCTTCGACTCCTGTGAAATATATTTCAGGACTCTCAGTTTGTTGAATAATGATTGCCAGTGCTGCTGATGGTAAGTTAAATTAGTATCTCAGATCTTCACGGACTAAACAGTAAACTCTTGTTTCAGATTTGGAGAGCTCCACATCCGAATGCGCAACCAAGAAAAAAAGTGTACTGGAGCCCCGTGCTCTAGAAAACTGTGCCAAAAACCTGTTCTCATCTCCCGGAGCCAAACGTGGCTTCACCCGACACCCCTCACTCATAAAGCTGGCCAAGAGCATTCAGGACGACCGCAGAAAGATCAACTCCGCCCCCAACAGTCCTTTCAAAGGCGCCTTCAGTGAGTGCAGAAAATGTTCCTTCAGACCAGGCTACTATTGTTACATATCTTTATGAGTGGTGTGATGACGGTCTTTTCCTCTTCTGTCCTCAGGTGATTTATCAAACACTGAACTCCCAAACAAAATGGCCCAACTTGCTGCTATTTGTCAGATTGAGCTCAACCAGGAGTCATCGTAAGTTTGGTTCCATTTAGACTAAACTGTTTAAGAGGTAGTTGAAATTCCTCTATCAGAGTGTTGTTGTTAAAGTTTATAAAAGACCACTGTGAAGACGCATAAAATGAAAAAGTTGTAACCCATTCAGACAAACATTGATTCCAACATGTGATTGAATGTATCATGGATACCATACAGCCTTTCATTTGTATCATTTTAAATGAATTAAGTGTTAAATGAGAGTCCTGCTTGTGTTCCAGGACTGGAGCTGATGATCCAAAGCCTTTTGCTGCCGAGGCATTCCCTGCTGCTGTGAGGCTGGACCCCTCCTCTGTTTCAATGGAGCCGCCTCAGGCACCGTTTCAAACTCCAACCCAGGAGACTACAGTCAACACTACCGTCCACCTCACCCCCCACACGCCTCTGACAGCCCTATCCACAGGCTCCCTCGCCTACATCCAAGCGCAGTGTTCCCCCCTCATCCCCGTCCTGTTGCCCCAGCAGCGCGGGGGCATGCCATACGCTGTGTACCTGCACTCTTCGTCACCGAGGCCCAACCCTCTGGTCCGGCCGCAGCCCACCAGCCTGGCCGTGCGCTCCATGACCTTTGAGGATAAAACAGGGCAGAGTCCGACGGGCCAGGGCACCGCTAAGAGTCTGCCGGCCTTCAGGGCGTCAGACGTCAGCCCCTTAGTGCTCAAACGGCTGCGCTCAGATTCAGCCTCAGACGGCAGCCCATCCAAAGCCAGGAGGACAGACCCCAACTTTAAGGTAAATACCAATACAATCCATCGAAACGGTGCATTTGTACAACACTCTGATGTTGAGGAATTGTGGAAAATGGCAAGACTTCTGCAAAATATAAAAAACTAGAGGGGCTAGCATTGCTCAATTTAAATGATCTAATTGCAATATTTTGGCTGAGATTTCTTATTGCGATATGATTCCTGACATTGTAGAAAATGCTCATTATTGCAAGAATATTCAAATTCTCCTTACAGTTTATATTCAAATAATCATGGTGTGGTACTTAAGGAGATCACAACCAAATAAAGATGTTTTTCTGATGATTGTAGAATACAATTATTAGGCTGCTATATTAGGCCACAATACTTAACACATTGTTTACACATTCTGCTCCATGCGATTTTGAATATTAGAAGAAGTCCATATTGCGATATTGATCGAATTGTGATTATTTTGGCAGCCCTAATTCAGATTATTCCCCCGCCTCTCTGTTTCCCTTTGACCTCCTTTAGGACACGTCTCCAAAGCTGTGTGAGATCCTGCAGGCCCGTCTGAAGGCCCGGCGCGGCACTCAGCCTTTAAACCGGCCCTCGCCTCGCGCCCTCCACCTTGACCCGGAGTTTGTCAACACCCCCGGTGGTGCTGTAGCCAATCAGACACTAGAACAAAGCTTGGAGACCTTCCTGGACAAAGAGGACAGGACAGCATACTCAGACAGCGAGGCGGGGTTAACACCAGTCAGGGTCGTACCCTTAACGCCGGGACAGCTCCACACAGAGGTAAAATACACAGAGAGACTGAGATGTGTTGCTTTTGTCAATTCAACTGCACAAAGTTTGACTTTTTTTTTTTGCTTGTCAAGACTTTAATACCGGCCGGATACCTGATCCCAATCTCCCAGCAGTCCCTCATCAGCTACAGGGAAGCCCAAGATGCAGGGAGAGAAAGCAACAAGGCCTTAACTCCCGCTTACATCTACCAAACACCCACTGCAGGTAAACACGTCATGAAAGGTGGATTTTAGACTACTCTTGATACGAGTCCATTTTTTAGTTCAACCAATCGTCCAAATGCGTAAGAAATAAAAGATCTTACAGAATTTAATCAGCTTCAACCGGAGATTGTTAAATCACAATTAATTCATCCAAATAGTGAATGTTCTATATTTACACTTATCTTCCTAGCATAGACCATCATTCTTCCCTACTTTTAGAGCTTTCTTTTGTTGTGAAATGCATCTAAGATTCTTTATTGTATTGCTCAAATTGAACCTGCTAATAACTGTCGATTAAATGAAGGGTCTATATTAATTGTTCACACATTTGTTTTTGTCCACAGGCTCCAGACAGGCCCTAGCCCAGGAGACGACCCCCACCAGCCTCCGTCTTCACAAACCAGCCGCCGCCTCGCCGCTCACCACCCAGCAGGCGCACCGCCTCCACAGCCCCAGCCCCGCCATCCTCAACTTCACCCTGCAGAACCTGGGCCTGATCTCAGGGTCCAGCCCCTTTGCGGCCCCCCAGACCCCAGAGGGTGTCAGCAGCATGGCCAGCCCTCTGGCTCTGCAGCAGAGAGGCATGGTGTTCATCAAACCTGTGTCCCCTGTGCCGGTGCAGCAGTCTCTGTCAGGGCAGCCCATGACCCTGTTCAGTCTACAACAGGTAACAACTAATGCTTGTGTTTGGATAACATCTGGAGTATAACCATATTCCATAACATATTTATTTTAAACATAACAAATGTGGCCTTATATCGAAAAGCATTCAGAATATGTCGTTCAAATGGGGTTTTTACCCCAGTCTGCGACACACGAGACAACCATTTTGACACTAGGGAAAATCTCTAAAAATCTGTCTCTCCCAACTGAACAAACTTTACGAAAGGGAATCAACTTTGTATTATCGTCTCAAGGTGAAGATAGGAAGTTCTGAACATGTTACTTTACAGATCACACATTTTGAAATACTTGGCAAATAGCTGTTGGGAGATAAATATGTTGCCGTTTGCCCTTGAAACAACATAAAATCCCATCTGCTGGTATTGTTTAATGTTCGCACATACCACAACAACAAAGGCGTGGGAGCCAGTGTAGCAATGGGGATAGTTTTTGGTCTTCAGACTTCATTGCAGACGTTTATTTAGGAGAAGTTAGTTCCTATGAAAACTGATTGCATTGAGATCTGAGCATTGGAGCAGGGACATTTTCTCTTGAACTCACCCTTTAAGATGAAACCCTCACCGATCACTATCTGTCCCGCAGCCCCTGATGACCACCCCCAAAGGGACGGCTCTCCCCCAGCACAGCTTCTTCCACACGCCGGTCCACCTCTCCCCTCTGGCTGCCATGGTAACCCCAGGTGGACAACTGGCCCCCAACACAGTTTACATCCCTCAGAGGAAGCTGGACGTTGCCACTGAGGAGTCCTGAGAGCCCAGACTGAAACCCTCTGACGAGTGTGTACTTTGAGTGTGTGTATGGGTGGTGTTTGTGTTGGGTGACCTTTTATCTTCTGTCTGGTTAGCATTTCACAGTATTCATTACCTCCGAACATTTCACAGCAGCCTTACTGTTTTCATTTTTGAAACAAAGTTCACCAGAAACTCATGAACATTATTGTCATTCTGGTCAAAACAGTTTTGCCCCAACTTTATTCTGCATAACTTGATAGAGATTGAATTTTCTTGTTTTTTTTTGTTTGTTTATTTGAGTTATTTCTCCTAAAGTTGGTGATGTGAACACCAATTCCTTTTCTTCAAATTACCAAGAGTAGTACAAAAATAATCAATGCTATAAAGGGCAACACACTTAAGTCAGATGGACGTTTGACTGAAAGACAAGTATGATTAGGAACCATTGTTTTATGATCATTTTGTCTCTAAGTGAAACCTAATGCAAAGACTTTTGCACATATGTACATGTTACCCCTGGTAAGAATATGAGAGATTGTAAGACTAATCAGACTTCTTCAAAAGTTTAATTTATAAGGAAATTACCTTCTGTATCTGTTGTCTTGTTAAATGTTAAAATGTTAATTGAATTTTAATACATTTTTCTATGAACATCATGTGAAGTTGGTCTCCGTTTTCGTCTCTACGGTGATACAATATTATGGGATTGGAATCAGTACATGCTACAAACCAATATTATCATTGAAGATGAAACTTTATTATTTTTACTACGATTGTTTGATCTATACAATTTGAAATACAGATCCCTAATTCCCAGTGCTCTAGGTTACATTGCATGATTTTGACTAAACAGGTTGACCCCGTTTACAATCGTATCAAATGCAAATAAGCAGCAAATTGTCATTAAAAACAGTTTTTTATCAAAAGTCTTGAATTTAAACTCTTGAGTGTAAGTGGGAGTTGTAAGTATTATTTAAATCTTTAAAGGTAGATGCGTCTTGAAAGTCCCTACATCTCACTTTCAACCATAAATACAACTAAAGCTGTTTATTTCCTCACCCGATTATACATTTTCCATTGTGTTTGACCTTTTATTTGAATAGCTGAACAAATGGATGTGGGAGGTGATTCAGAGGTCACAAAACAGCATGTTTTACTCGCATGGCTAAAATATTTCTTTACAATTTAGGCGTGTAAATCACAAGTCTCTTCACGATACAATATGTCAATTCTTTGTGAAACTAGAAAAGTCTGCCAAGATGCACATTTGATTCAATTTAATTCAGCGGGCTGGTATTAATGAGACAAAATGTTACATTTAATCAAAAATAACTCAAATGGGATTTGACTTTGATTTTTGATGAAAATAAAAAATAATATATATTTATATTTATGTCTAGAAATGTCTTAGAGTTGATATGTATCAGAGTATATTTTAGGAGTATGATTCATTGGTCATTGAATCAATACAGATCGATGGATTGTTAAACCCCTAGTAAAACATAATTTGGATGTGACAACTTTGAAAATGGACACCATACAGGTTAACCATTTTGATTTAGGTGTCAACACTGGCTCTCTTCTGGAGGAACCTTAACATTTAACCCACAACAAACTACAGTTTTTATTTAACCAAGAAGCTATTTTGCCTTCTGGTGTGTAGCCATGAGCAGCCATCACATGGTCACTCATGTATCTAAAGAGATGTAATCACAGTCAGATATGCAGTTGCTTTCCCGTCATACATAATCCCATAACCATGTGGATAACTCCCTGCTCCCAGCTGTCTTTAGAGTTCTGTTTAGAGTTTCCGGTGTCTGCCTGTGAGTCCAGAACAAATGTTAGCCTGGCTGATGTTCAGACCTCTTTCAGTGATGAAGGGTCAGAGGGCTCTGCTCTGTCACAAGTTATTTTAGGAGGATATTGTCATTTTAGCGTCACCAGTGGACTGTGGTGATGGCGAGACAGGCAGTATATAAACCGCCTGGGATGCATTCACTGCCACTGAAGCACACAGGCCGTGATTCAAGGTAAGGACCCATTTATTTTTAAAATGTCCTGTTCGTAGTTCAGTTAGGGTACAACTTGGGGCTAATTAATGTTTCTTTATTTTAGTTTTCATAGATGTAATTACATGTATTTTATCGTACATTGCCTATTTTGCGTCTTTTGTCTATCTGAGGTCCCATAAAAGCCTCTGCTCCCAGAATATCACATTCCAGTCCTGTGAGGTGATGGGCAGCCTCTGGTATGAGCAGGAACTGGAATGTCGGCTGACAATAGAGTCAAATTGAGATGAGAAGCTTTCAAACTGATGTTTGTAAGAGACTTTTAAATCATCAGACTGGAAATTAAGAAAGACAAAGTCACAGGAGGTCAAGACATCACTGAGGTGTGGTTAGGTTTTTAGAATTTATGGTATGGTAAGATATGCTATTTTTGATTTCAATTTTAACTCTGAAAGCATTATTTTGGCTAGATTTTTAACCCACAATCCTGGTGGTGCAGATCTCTTATTTTGGAGATGGAACAATTACTTTATAAAATGTACTTAAAACATTATGATAAATCTTCAAAAAATGTTTATAAGCAAGTATGCCTAACACTCTCAATTCAGCTTCTGAAATGTAAAAGAAAAATCTGTTTTTCTGCTGTTTCATATAATCATAAACTGAATGTTTTTGTTGGTTGGTCAGACATAATAAGGGATTCAAAGACACTAAGATACATTATGATGAAATATTATGGGCATACTTCACTTGATTAAAGGATTTACACAAAAAACAATCTTTAATGACCATTATTGGTTGGTCAGGCCCTATTAGACTATTTCACATTTGAGAGAGTCCGTAATCTTCAATGAAATTAGTAATTATTTGCAGCTCTAAGCTTGTTTTATTTGGTTTTTCTAAGATGCCAAACTTGGGAGGTGGAGCTAAGTGTGCGGCGTGTGAGAAGACAGTGTACCATGCAGAGGAGGTCCAGTGTAACGGCCGGAGCTTCCATAAGACCTGCTTCATCTGCAGTGAGCCCCTGTCTTTGCTGGACCAGTGTGTAGTGTGTCATAGATCAGCAGAGTAAAGAGCGGTGTAACATTGTTTCAGTTCGTCCCATTTGCTCTTATTGACACATCAAGGGGCCATCTGCTTCTGCACTGTCAGAAGACTCACAGCAGCACATGAGCCTCTATCTGATCACTTTCTTCTTCAGTAAATCCGCTTTTAGTTTTATTTGTTCGCATTTTTAATGTTATTTGTTCCATTCTCATCGTGTTCAAATCTGTCTCTTTTCTTCCTCTTCTTTTTTACTTTTGTCTCTTTTGTGTTTCTTTCAAAGATCTATGTATTTCTAATCTGCCTACTTCCTTTCTTTTCTCCTGGCTTTGTTACTGCTATTTCTTTCCCTTCCCCCCATCTCTATATTTTAATAAAATAATCTCACTCTTTTTATAATTCAACCTCCTATTGCGGCTCTTTTCTTTTCACAGTTAAACAAGCACTGGCCATATTCTCTCATTAATTACATGTACTCTATAGACATCTCCTTTTCCTCATCCAACCTGTTCTAGTTATTGAATAGCCTTTCTTGGACGGTGCAGTTCCCCCTCCTATCCTTTGGTTTGACCGTCTGTAATGACTTGAATTTCTCCTGCTGTGATACAGTTTAGGTTCTTACTCCTTTGTCCCTCACCAGCTGCAGTTGTCTAATCAAGGCACACCTCATGTTCTTATTGCTTTCTTCAAACCCCCACCAGCTGGTAACATGCGAGTCTGTGTGACTGCTGGATTGTTCCAGTGGGAGCTCTAAAAGCCTGCTATTAGCTCAACCATCATGCTAAGTGTTCATCTTTTCTCAAACATTCACCTCACACCCTCTCCTCTTCCTACAAATAGAAACACAAGACATCTGTCTTTGTGTAATGTCACTGTTGACTGATAAAACCAGCTAAGTGGGAGCTGTATTTACCCTCCATGACTCCTCCATGACACTCCCCGCTAGGCAAACTGAATCCATTCTCCCTAGCCTTGTGGTCAGACAACAAATGATGCAAATGTCTAGTATGTTTGTGTTTCTTTCACACAGTGGGCTGCAGAAAAGGGCTGGACAGCACCACGGTTGCAGCACATGAGTCTGAGATTTACTGCAAGTCCTGCTATGGCAAGAAATATGGGCCAAAAGGCTATGGATACGGGCAGGGAGCTGGAGCTCTGAGCTCAGACCCTCCTCGATATGCCGGCCTGCAGCCTCAAGAGTATGTGTTCACTGCGGTTAGAAACAGGAGCCTGGGTTTTCATTAAAGGGTCATTCCACCCACATCTAGAGAGAATGGTGTTGAGCCACATAGGTGTTTTTACGGGCACATTATTTAAGATATCCACCCGTAACATTTCAACCTGCACCATCATCATTTTTGGAGAACTAAACCTTAAATGATTGAAAGTCAAACTATGTTAAATGTATCATTCTCCAGTATGAAGAAGGTTCCGTTCTAAACACAGCTGCAGAAAAGTTTGAGTCTTAAACTTAATGTTGTTTATCTTCTACATTTAAGGAAAAAACAAGTAAATAAAGCTTTAGTGTAGCTACCATGATGTCTTACTGCTCTTTCAGAGAAAGTTCCACTCTGGCATGAGTGAAAAACTATTGAATATGATTGTGAATATATAAAAGTAATGGTGTATATAACATATCAAAAACCCACAATAATCAAACTACAAGTACGAAAGTCAAACTCTAGTGACCAGAGATCATTACAAATGTTTTTGTTTTAAATTATTTTTTTCTAGGTCTAAACCACGACCAGCTTCTTCAAATTCTAGTGAGAATAAATCCTCCCAGAAGTTTGGATGTTCAGACCGCTGCCCTCGCTGCTCGAAAGCCGTCTACGCAGCAGAGAAGGTGATGGGAGCAGGGAAGGTAAGCAGTACTATGTCTGTTGTAATTGTATTTATACAACCTTTTTCTACGGATTATACTTCATTGTTGTTGTTACTGTCCTGTGGCACTAGCACACAGACAGGATGCTTCTTTAAAAAGTGTTTTAATTGTTGTCCATAAAACTACCAAGGTGTTCTTAGAGCCCAAACAAGAGGTGAAACAGGAGCAGAGAATAAGGAGCTTTGCTTAGGGACAGACAGAAAAGGCAGTAGCTCTTCTAACTAAAGTTCTACTTACTGGGCAGTTGCAGGCAGGAACCAAAACCACAGCAAAAATCATTAAACTCTAGCAGAAACTCTGTGGCAAAGTCATTGCACTCAAACAGAGACTGAAGGCAATGAACTCCCAAAGGCTGACGATCTGATTGGCTGAGTGAGTGCAGACAGCTGCAGACACTGTCAGCCATGATGGGGTAATGAGATGCTGACGGAGCTGGGACTCAGTTCAGGGATTTGTAAGAGCCAGCACGAGAAGTCTATACTAATGGGACAATTGGTTATGTGCAATCATGATGCATTCGTACTGTAACAGAAACATTCTGGCCCCAAAATACATTATTGCACACACAAGCTAGAACACTTCTAAAACACAACCAACCTGACTGTTAGACAATTAAAACAAAATTGTAGGTCCTGATATTTAATGAAATCAACTGCAGATCATTAAGGACCCAATAACATAAAACCTTGTGACCTTAATGACCTGACCTTTCCTCTGAGGATATGGTCACATTACCTTTCCAGTATGACTAAATGTACTTTCAATTCATTTAAAATTGGACAACTTAAATTGTAAATGTCCTGTTATTATGTACTCTCCAGTTTGAACTGTGTTTGAAAATGTACATTTTGAAGTTATCAAAAAGGTGCCCTACATCGCTAACTGTAGTGTCACCTTCACAAAGTTTATAGGTTTTAAGATCAAGTTTGTTCAGTTTAGAAGAAAGTATTTCTTAACCTTTATTTTTTGTTACATATTACTCAATACTTGTATAATAATCGTGTGTGTGTGTGTGCGTAGCCCTGGCATAAAACCTGTTTCCGCTGCGCTCTGTGTGCTAAAAGTCTGGATTCGACCACAGTGACAGACAAGGAGGGAGAGCTGTACTGTAAAGGTAGGTACACACACACACACACACACACACACACACACACACACACACACACACACACACACACACACACACACACACACACACACACACACACACACACACACACACACACACACACACACACACACACACCTGTTTCAGCCCTGTTTCAAAAGTGCTGATTCTCTGTCTGTTACTTTAGATGAAAATAGTCTAGTTTTTCAGAAATAAAAATGGCAGTTACAACCCTACAACTTTTTTATAGAACAGGAAGCATTTTTATTTGTGGTATAACTTGAACTTATTCTTGTTTTTCAAAATTCTCTTCAGTTTGTTACGCCAAAAACTTCGGCCCTAAAGGATTTGGACTGGGGAACGCCGCCATGTTGTATTAAGAGCAGTGAACCATTCTGGTGTAAAGTTCACATCACTGTCACACGGCAGCTGTTTCAATGAAGCCATACACTGGATGTTTGTAATACATGATTGAAGCACCAGGGCGGGTCAAATAACAGCTGAATCGAGGCATATTTAAGGTCACTATTAGAGATTAACTAATAATACTTATGTTCATTGTGAGTACACAATAAAATGATTTTGTTACCCTAAAATGTATCCTGAATTGATTTATTCTTTATTAAAGTGAAGAAAGAATTGAAATACAGTCTGTGGTCCATGTGTACCTCACACGCAGAAAAGAATAGGAACCACTCATAATTAAAAATAATTAGATAATCCTTTTGTTTGTAAAATAACTTATTATAGTTTTGATGATTACAACTTGCCCAACCCTGCCTATTAGTCAATGAAATGATTTCCTTACCGCTGAGAAGACAATTAGCAGTGACTCATTTTGTTAAAGTTAATTATTTATCAAATTGTTTTTGCATTCATAAATAATTCTTTGCCATAATTAATTACATTTATCAGGGCAACAAGTGATTAACCAATGGAACGTGTTAGTTTTCCCAAACAATTATGTGTGAGCAGCCGTGCAGAGCGTAACGGGATTAGATGTTTTTGTCAAGCTAAAATTAGAGCCGTTATCTGGCACTATCAAATTAGCAGTGATGAGAACATGGAGGAAACCATTCACAGAGCAACGAGTGTGCCTTTAGGGGCTACCTTAACAGACTCATTTCATATGAAACAAAGACATGTGTCTCAATTTTAATACAAAATATAAGTAAATAGACTTTTGAAGACAAAATTGTGACTGTCAGGTCGGTTGATGGTGACACATCATGCTGCAAAAAAGTCAAGAATAGGTTCTTTCTGGTTAGGAAGTCTTCAAAATCAGGGTTGAAAAATGACCAGGGTTAAACAATCTGCAAAAGCTTGACATTTATGAGCCTCGACACATAGATATTTACTGATTTACAGTGTTTCTATGATATTGTCCACCCCTGTATGTAAAGGCCTGATAGTCCACACAGAGCCAGTTAAGAAGACAGGCACAACATTGCTCTATTGAATAGTGGCATTCGTTATCAAACATGCAACTCTTACAAAAGTCATAAAACCAACTGTTTACACGTACAAAGATCCTTTTTTCCATCAGAACATGATACAAAATAGGCTTGATGCGTTTATAAAAACATCTCCTAACTTCAAATTACAATTTAGGCCTTTAAAAGGTTTTTGAACCTCACCAAAATTAACACATCTGTGTGATTTCACTTACATTGGTCAAGTATAAGGCAGCAGCAGTCTTTACAAAGAGCAACCGGAACAAATGATATCTACACGATGCCTGTTCCCAACTTCTCTCTTCACATGGAGCCAACCCTTTAAAAAAATAAATAAATACACTTTGTGCTTTTGGTCCAGAACCACTGTGAGAGTCCGACCCTTGACCCTGAGAGTGGGGTGGCAGGGAGGGGTCAGACCAAATCGGTGAGTCCGAACCCGTGCTGGTCGCGGCCGGGGGGGAACTGCTGCGTCCAGTCGATGATGGCCGGTTTGAAGAGGCCGCAGCAGCGCAGCTGGAAGAACGACGCCAGGTTCCTCATCACGCCCAAACTGCAGACACACCAATCAGGAGAGGGGGATCAGTGAATGGTGACTAAATGCCATCATGGTGTGCAATATTGTTCACACGATTCATGTCTACCAATGATATTTAAAATGTGTTTTTCTGTACTCATTTATATTTTTTGAATTGTATGTGTTGCCTGAAACTTGCATCTTTAGGGAAATATAAAGTATGTTTTGAACTGATGGTGCTGAAAGAGTATGAAAAAGATATAAAAGCTTAATATGAATGTGCCATCCTTTAACCTAGTAGTATTCTTTCCTCAGAAATCAAGTCCAGCATTGCAAGCTTTCAATGATGTCCATTTGATATAATAACTCTGTCTTCTTCTTATTTAACAAATCACTGGACTTTTCTAAAAATTATTTCTAAAGTTAACTTCCAAAGCAGAGCTCCATCTGTTCAAGGCCCAACAAACAATTACTAAGCTTATTCAAGCTCTATCATTCCATCTTATTATTATTTGGCTCACTGTAACTGATTGTCACACTTTTTCAGGTAAGCCACTTAGTATTGCCGCTTGTAGTTCCATAGATACTGAATAGACTGTTTGGCACTGTGTATTTAATAATGAATCAGGGGTAATGTGCAAGAAGACATGCATTAACACAAAAGACCTTGACTAAAAACACACATAAAGATCCCCCTGCATCCTAATAAAACTCAGTCATTAACTAAAGACATGTATCCTCTGAAGTCACATGTAGTTTTAAAGTGTTTTCCACCGGAAATAAATCATTGGCATCAAAGAGCAGCGCTCAGTAAAATCATTTTAAAGGATTGTGATGACAAAGTGGCGTCAGTAATATGAACTCACTTGTATGGATTCTGTTTGAGGGGGACGGGCTGTCGCTGTTTCCTCTGGTGCATCGTCAGGCTGGTCCGCTCTGCTGTGGTCAGTCCCAGGAAGGCAATCTGCTCCGGCACAAAGAAAACATCAAACACTGAGGAGACATTTCCAATCGAACTCTAAATGGTTTTATATGCAATATTTGAACATTTCAGGGATGAAAAGACAGTGATCATTACAGCTTTAATGTTAAAAAAAAAGGTCTTTATTTGTCTCAAACTGCCTGTGCTGCAGCACCTCTTTTCACCCTCTGTCTGAAACCAGAGCCCAGTCTCCTCTGATTGGTTAGCTGGTCGGCTATGTTGTGATTGGTCAACGGCTTAGAGATGTCCCGCCCCTTAGACCAGCACGTACAATGTAGGATTGTGATTGTGTTGGAGACAAAACTCCGTCTGGACAAAACTCCGTCTGGAGGGAACTTTGGGATTTTAGCCTATGCAGACCATTCACATGCACAAAAACCTAAATAACACACTCATTCGGAGGTCTCTCTTCAGTTTGAGTCTGGATTGTATGACACTCCTGATAGGATCTTTGCGGTCACCTGGTAGAGCTGCAGCAGCAGCATGAGGCCGGACCAGCAGGTGTGGTAGAAGGCGAGCAGGAAGACGCTGAGCAGCCAGGGGGAGCAGGTGACCAGCACCGAGACCACCCCCCACAGGCCCTGCTCCTCGTAATGCAGCACACAGTGAGTCGCCCAGTCTGGAAAACACACACAGCACAGGCATGTGTATCAAGAGGAGTGTACACTGCGGCAGAGTCTGTTATTACACCAAATGCAAAAGTACTAACATTTGAGGCAACCATAGAACATCCAGGCTCCCATCAGCATGAGGGAGAACAGGAAGAGGATGAAGTAGTGGTGGTTCCTCGCACCTGGAAGACAAAGCAGAAAGGTGATTTTTTCTTTGGGCACAAATTAGTTATATAAGCAGCCTTTTTTAAGATCATCCTTACACTACCTATATGACAATAATCTTTTTAGTTTTGTACTAATCTTTTTGACACAGATAGAGTACATGTCAATGGTCCAGTTTTACCACAGTGTGAATTTTGATGCAAATTAAACTTATCAGGCCCTAAATAAAGCACCTCCACTATTAGAGAAACAAATATTTAACATATTTTTATATTTATAACATTATTCTCAAGTGTGTAAATGTTTAATTTAATTACATTTTAAGTTCCAATTATTTTATTTGCTGCTATTACTGTTTTATTACGGTAATATTTATAATATTTGTTTTTTATTTACCTACACGGGTAAATATAATCACATTTTTCTAAAATAACACTTTCTGAAGATGATGTTCATGTAACAAAACACGTCATTAATTTATCTTCTCTAATGCCTGGTATTCGTACCGATGCAGCCGTTGGTCCAGATGGAGTGGTGGTCCTGCTTGGCCACACAGGCGTCACAGTTAAAGCAGTGGTTCGTTCTCATCGGTTTCTTAATCTGTGAAAACAATAACAAACACAATAAGCTGCACTGCTTGCGTTGATAGGCCAGAGTTGTATAAAGTGTTTGTGTTCAGATCCTCACCATGCAGGACGTGCAGAATATCCTGGGTTCCAGGCCGCCGGCTTCAGCCAACACCAACACATTCTGACGGCACAAACAAACAAAACCCAGCTAATTTGTCAGAAAAGGTTTTATAAAGATAATTTTATGCAGAGTCAACATATAATGTCCCTCTCACCATTTTCTTCTCTTCTTCAGTTGCCTTGATGGAGCCTGGGTCGGTCCTGCAGGTGCGGAGGTAAAAGTAGAGCAGAGCGGTGGCATTCACAGTGAACAAAGCCTGAGCCGTGGCACTGGGCCCATGTGGGGTCAAAGGTTAAGAAACTCTCCATTCATGGGCTTGATCAAAAGAATAAAACAGCAAACAGCAGAGGTAACAGAAATGCGAAACAAACCCTTATCTGCAGGGAACATCACATGATAGCTGTCTCATAACTGTTTTATGTTTACTTCCAAAAAAGGATATCTGGCAGGAACCAGAGGCACCAGGTGATGATCATCCAGAACACTGAGGCCATGAGAGCTGTGGCAGGGAGGAGGGTCTGGAAGCCAGGACTTGGGAAGTTCCTGTTCAGAAAAAAATCTTATTAAACAACATACAACCTGTTAGCAGCAGGCAAACGTGACCTGAAGCAGAATGTTTATTTTTAGATCAAAAATCGTTTTATTGCGTTACGACAATGCATAACCAGTTTTTGTCATTTAGAAATGGAAAGCAAAATATATGCATACAAATGAGACAGTGGTTTGTACTGATTGTATGTACCAAGAAAAACATAAAACAAGCAATAATAACGACTAAAGTAATCCCCTACATTCACTGCCAGTGAGCCTCATACACACGATTAATTACCAGAAACATTGTTAAATGAATATATATGCATGTAATACATATGCATGTAATACAGGCAACAAACACATATACTCATAGTACACATCTACTGTATACATACACATGCTGCAGAAAAGCTAGATCAATCCCCGGTCCTGTCAATTCTGCTTTGAATATGTTCTATGTAAATGAGCTATGCGGTTGCCCTGATGCCCTAGGCTGCTCATCTCCTGGCCCGCCCCGAAGACTGTGACTGGAGCATGCCGGGCCCGACACGCTCCAATCCCAGCGCACATCTTCCGGAGACGACTACAAAGCCTGTGGACAACGATCAGTCGGGAGAGGTCTGAATCTGTGTCAGACGTCTCTCGGCACTCACTCCGTACATTCTGTGTTAGTTCTGTTAACAGTGGTTAACTAGGTTGTGTGTATATGTGTGCTTATGTCTATAAACAGGGCTGCACATAACTGGTTTTTGAGAGTGAGTGAGTGAGAGAGAGAGTGTGAGTGAGTGAGTGAGTGAGTGAGTGAGTGAGTGAGTGAGTGAGTGAGTGAGTGAGTGAGTGAGTGAGTGAGTGAGTGAGTGAGTGAGTGAGTGAGTGAGTGAGTGAGTGAGATGAGAGAGGGAGAGAGAGAGAGAGAGAGAGAGAGAGAGAGAGAGAGAGAGAGAGAGAGAGAGAGAGAGAGAGAGAGAGAGAGAGAGAGAACAGTAACCCTGCTGCGAGGCTCCGGCGAACAGTTCATGAGCGTGCTCACTAGCGCACCCCTTTTCAAGTTTCATGCAGGACATGATGTCCGTCAACCACTGTGAATGAATGGGTGGGACACTGCAGAATGTATTTTTAAGCTGTTAGAAATCCTTTCTTCTTTTACATGAAGCTCAGTAGAAAAGTGTCCTTACCTTGCAGCCAAATTGAGCACCCCGATCACGCAGGCCAGCAGGACCCCTTTGAGCAGCCAGGACTCAGAGTTCATATCCACTATGGCACCCACACTGCCAAAAACGGCTGTGCAGAGCAGAAACTGTAGAAAGACCTGGAAATACAGGAAGGTGTTACAGCTTAGGATAGTTCTCTACAAAGATACTAGAGATTTATTTTCATCAAAATGTTTAACATTTGTAATTTAAGATGTTATGGGGGTGGTCTTTAGTGTGTGTGTTTACCCTGTATCTGTTGACGATCCGCAGGCAGCGCGAGTTGGAGCGAATCCTCTCCTGTTTGACGTGGTTGAGCATGTGGATGAGCAGAGGGCTGTGCACCTGGTGGGCCAAGTCGATGGGGGTGTGACCCTAAAGTGGAAAACACAGAAGAAGAAATGCTTCACCATTCATTCAATTGGAAATAACAGATAGTATTGCTTTCAGTGTATGTGCAGTGGGGGGTTTGATCTGTATCTAACTATGTATCCGACTCTTTGGGCTTTAACCTCTCTTGTCTGTCAAATAAAACCAATGCTTGTGACATAATTATTCAAGTAAGTATTACAAATGAAACTAAAGGCCCTGACACACCAAACTGACACCAAAGAACACGTCCCGACGGACCCGACTGTTGTGTCGCCTCACGTCTTGGCCAAAAAGTCCCACTGGAACACACCGCAAAGACTTCAGCCGACGGCCAAGTAGCACGTACGCACTGCGCATGCGTGAGTGGCAATAACTCTCCTTACCAGCAGGCGGCAGTAGTGTGTATTCGTCATTCAAAAGAGGCAACCGGAAGACAGACTGCGTGGTATATACAAACAACAAATAGCGTGTGCGTTCCATTTTCACTCTCGTCCATCGAAAACATGTTTAGTGCGGTACTGGCGGTATCAGCCCTTGGACTTGCTTGTGGAAGCAGATAGATGAAAAGGAAAAATAATAGCCGTCTGTGTGTACCTTCCGTTTGTTTGCGTACCTCGCTTCTCATGTACTGTTTCGCTAAGCTGAACAGCCAATCAGAGTGATTTCTTATGCCGATAGACTCCCGATTCAACATGTTCAATCGGGAGCGGAAGGTGTCGGCACGGCCGAAAAGACACGACGGTGCGGGACACACCAATCTGAGTAGGGCGACAGGACGCTCATCGACGGCCAGACATCTATCGACGGCCGAAATCAGCTAGGTGTGTCAGGGACTTAAAGAGCAACTTGCAGGTTTTTTTTTTTTACTAGATTTATGCTTAACCTTGCCTGAAAATTACAATTAAAAAAGTTAATGCAGGATTTCATATGTTTTACGAGACATAAGGGCAGGAATTCAGAGGGGAAAGGAGCCGTTTTGAGCTCTGCTACTAAAAACCTTTTTTTTTTAAACGTCATACGATAAATGCGTCATATTAAGTCACATGGGGGAGCAACTTTCTCGGACTCCTTCGCTGCCCAATTCACGGTAGTAGTTGGTTTGAGCGGCTGTGATTTAGTGAGCTGGTATTTTTTCGGTAATTTTACATTGCATTTCACCATTTTTAATCATGGTGAGCTATTGTGTTTGTGCAGGTTGCGAGATACGGCTGATACTTGCGCATTAGTTTCTGTTATGGATCAGTATCAACAGTCCTGCCAGTAACGTTACTATATGATCAATACTACTTTAGTTATAGCCTGATATATGATAGCTAACTTTACAATGTTGTGATGTGACCGACGTTAGCTAACATTAACTGTAGCTAACGCCGGTCACTCACCAAGACAGCTGCCCAGTTCTCCACTGGTTCTCCTCACACCACAGCTCCATTTCTCTCCGATGGCCGTTATTTCTTCTAATCCTTGGCTGCTCCTGGTCTCTTGGACGCCTAGCAGGCTCATCATTATAAGGTTGTGGTCCGTCATATGCATACGAATATACATTTTCAACCTCTTCTGTGTCAAAACTAGCATTGTGATCCATGTTTATTAATACGTTAGACCGGCCGCTCTCCCTCATGTGACGTCACACGTGGGTGGTCTTTTTTTATGCGGAAGTAAAAATGTCTTACAAAAACGACGCCAGATGTCACTGTAGTGTATATTTCTGTATATGTTATTGAAAATCTAGTGTATACATTATTTTCCTACACATTATTCACTGAGGTCTCTAAGTTGCTCTTTAAGAGTCCTTGTAATGTCTTCAAAATGTTGCACAGAATAGATTCACTGTTGACGCCAGAGGGTTACATTGAAGCCTTTATTTCTCAGTTTTAACACTTAGCGCTGACAGAGATACGTGTCGCTCTCAGTGTGAGTCAGACTTACGTTGAGGTTTTCCGCATCCACGCTGGCCCCAGCCTCCAACAGGATGTGGGCGGCGTCCACGTTTCCTGCCAGCACGGCGCAGTGGAGCGGAGTGTTCCTGTTCACTTTGTCCACCGCATTCACTGAGGCGTTATTTTTTATTAAGAAATTAGTTGGTTCAGGCCTAGGACAGAAAAACATGTGCTGTTTATTTTTTAATCAACCTCTCTAGATACTAATGTCATGAATTAACATCAACTTTGTCTTACATACTTAACTATCCGAGTTACTTTTTGTTTGTTTTTAATAAATACAAAGGCTTTTTCAAAGGCTTTTAATTTGAAAATATTTTTCTTAAATTTAGACGCATTCTCAGAAAAGACTAAAGACTGTATTCTCTGTTCACCTCAGTTTATTAGTTCACAGTGATTGCAAGTCAAATATGTGATTCCTGTTGTCATCTTGCAATATACTCATTTATATAAATAGTTATCACCGCAATAAACCGTATTTAATTTTGTCTTAATTTACATTATTTAATTTCATATTTCATATTCTGTTCTTGTACATATCCAATATCCCATATTCTATTGACATGTATATAGTCTTTTTGCACTTCTTCTTATTTTGTATTTTATTATATATGTTGCATTGTTGGAGGAGCTCAGGTCAGAAGAATTTCATTGCCATTTCTACACTGTAGCTCTGTGCATATGAAAATAAAACCTTTGAATCTTGAATGAGGGCAGACAACATGTGCAATATCATCAGATAGTCAGATTCCTATTGCAAATGTTAAAGTTTTTCATTGACATTACCTTTATTCACGGTGTCACTAACTATTTCCTTGAAACTAATGGGGTTTTTAGTAACGGATGCTCACCCAATAATCTTCTGTGCTGCTAACATCAGCGGCGTCTGTCCGTTGCAGTCAGGCCCATCGACTTCCTGGATGCAAATGAGAGAATTACCATACAAACAAATTAAAAGAAAAACAAATATCAAGCTCCAGGATGGTACAATGATTCCTACAAAGGTTTAAAACAAATAAAGAGTGTGTGCGTGTGGAGTCTGACCTGTCCCTTAGCCATGAGATAAGCTGCTATCCCCATGTGCTGGAAGAGGATGGAGAGGTGGAGAGCGCGGTAACCTTCTCCGTCAGCGATGGAGGAATCTGCTCCGTACCTAATCAGCTGGATCACCATGGGGAGGTGGCCCTGCCTGATCACACACACACACACACACACACACACACACACACACACACACACACACACACCACACACACCACACACACACACAACACACACAACACCACACACACACACACACACACACAACACAACAACACACACACACACACACACACACACCCACACACACACACACATACACCCACACCACACCACACACACACCACACCACACACACACACACACACACACCACACACCACACCACACACAACACACACACACCTCTGTTTCAGCCCCTGTTTCAAAAGTGCTGCTTCTCTGTCTTTTACTTTAGATGAAAAATAAGGAGCCCCTCCCCACGCCCCTCTGAGAGATCTTGGGTTACAAAGAACACAAGGTGCTCTAGGAGGAGATTCAGGTGATAAGGTGGGGGGGGGGGGGGTGGGGGGTTACCTTGGTTGCGTTATTGACTAATGGTTACCACACCCAAAAATCGTTTATGACATCATTAAAGTGGCCAAATCTGATCAGCTCGTTTTCAGACAGGTTTTTATATCACTGGATCAGGGACAAAAAGTGCAGTGAATCTTTTTTCCTGAAACTTCAGAATCTCAGGGGACACATATTTCTGTATAAAAGACATGAAAAAGTGGATTTAGCATAATAGGTGACCCTTAAAACATTCCTTTTGACAGATAAATCATATGTGAGCAATTGAACGAGATTTAATACAATATGGAATAGAAAAGAGCAAAGATTACCTTATGGCCCAGTGAAGAGGAGAGGAGTTCAGGTCACCTCCAAGCTGATCAACTAATGACCCTTTAGAAATATAAAACCTGTCAAGGAAGAAACAAATAGAGGAAATAAAAAAATGTCCTGTTTGAGGCGTGTTGTATTTCAGTTGGCTCAGCCGTTTGTAACTGCTCAAACAGAACAGTTATCTGCAGGTCTTACTTGACCAGCTCTGCGCGGTTGTTGATGGCCGCCCAGTGCAGCAGAGTGACGTTCTCTTTGTCCGGCAGCCTGACGTCATATCCTGCATCCACCAGCTCCTTACAGCGCTCAAGGATACCGAACCTGAGAGGATCACACACAGAATAATAATACTATTAATAGTAACTCCCCATCGAATGCTTTAGTTTGCACAGTGCTCCAAAACAAAATACAGAAGCCTAAACATAATAAACTACTGCTATAGCTATAAAAACATTTGAGTCACAGTCACTTGATTGACGGTAGTTGTCAACCGTCAAACATGTATTTATTCATAGCTTTAGGCTGTGTAAAATAAATCTGCAGTATGTGTAGTCATAGTTACCAATATATTTACTGTAGTGAGATGAAAAGACAGGACAGGAGGAGCGGCTCTGCAGATTATTATTTTTTTGACAATAAGTGTGACCTTTGTTCTGCTGCCCCTCAACGCACTGATCAGTTGGAAAAATAAATTAGTATTTCATTTTCCTGCAAGCACTGCCGAGTTTCTAATCTCACCTAAAGCACACTGACAGGTTTGAGCAGCTTGTACTATAGTTGTATCTACCGGATAAAAACCCTCATCATATTTGACTTTTAATAAACACAGAGCTCTATGTGCATTCCTTAAGCTTTGTGTCACAACTCCTGTGTAAATACGTTGTTCAAATAGTTGTCAGTGCCATACATTCACAATGGCACTGTCAGTTGTGTGTCTACTTCTCCTTCCTATGTTTCATCGGTTTATCATATCATTATAATAAAAATGGAACTGTCTTACTGTTTTACACAAAACATGCCTCATTTTAAAAACATTCCTAGTAAAACATTTAACATGAGAATGAACAGAAAATATACCCCCTGATGTTTCCTCCACCAATCTGTTATATGGTTTCAATATGTGGTTATAAGTTTGCATAGTTCCACATTATGGTATGATTTACAGAGATTGGTTGAAGAGTTGCACAAGAGTTGTACAACCAAACACCAACACCAATAATCAAGATGTGACATCGTTTCCTTTGTGGTTTTCATGTTTTCAGTCATAAACCATTCAAAGGAAGGTTTCAAATTATTTCCCATATGTTGTTTTTTATGGTGATATTGTTAAAATGAAATATCTATTGCAAAATAAAACATGTCATCCTGAATACTGACATTACAGAAAAAGGTTTGACAGGAGCATCTGCAACCTTCAAAAAGTAGATAGTGTGTGGTTGATAGAAAATCTTGCATTTGGTCTTGTTGAATACAATTATAAAATTGGATATAAAACGACAATTTAGACAAACTTATTTCAAAGAAAGCTGCATGAATTAATTCCATCACTTCATGAGTGTCCACCAGTTGACAGAGATGTCCCTCCACTCACTGTGTTGCCTTCACTATGTCCAAGCTGGCGCTGTCGTCCATGTGTGAGCGTCTCTTCGGCTGCTGGCTGATGTCCATCGCCTGATCAGCTTTATTAGCGAACTGTCCTTGAAAAGGCGTCATGAAGGGGTGCGGCGCTCTGGGCCCATGACTGTGAGAATGACCTTTATTTCCGTGGTTACAGTTGTCATGCATGTTGCCGTGATCCTGCAACACATACACAAAGAAAACACACATATAAGGTCCAAAGTGGTCTACATGGCAATCTTAAACTGACATTTATAATAAGGGTTATTGATTTAGCCAGTTACACAATCAGACTCCTGGGGGCCCCCCCACTGGTCACCCAACTACTCAAAGGTGGAAGATGCATTTTGTAAGGTGTCACTGTGTAAAATAAGTGATCATGTTGTTGTTTTCACATATTGGATGTTAAATACAACTGATGAATCATTCAAGTAACAAGATTTGATAAGATATTTAAATGTCTGACTTGGGTGAAACAGACATCTGTCTTGTATGGCAAAAAACTCATGCTCAACAAACTTTTAATATAATTATGCTTTGATATAGTGATATAGAATAAAGTGCTGTATAGGTCAGATAGAAATCTATTCAGAAAATATTTTGGTCATCGATAATAGTAACTGCCATGGATGTAAAATAGTTTAAATGTGGTGAATCCAGGCTGATCTCTACTCTGGGATGGATCTACAGGAAGCTATCTTTTTCTGCATGTTGATGTCATATTCTGACAGACTGCTGCTGCTGCTGCCATGATCCAGACAGATGGTTCAAACTTAACATATGGCAAAGGCTAACCTAGGGGTGCATACCGGTACCCGGTATTACCGAAATATCGCTTACTGGCTTTTTTATAAAAGTGAGGCGTCATATCCTTAAACTCGCGCCCAAACCATCGAAATGACAATGACAATTTCGCCGTGAAAATCCGCAAACGAGTCACTTTAGAAAATCTAAAGTGTGGCTGCATATGACTGCCAGTCTGAATGGTGGGGTCTGTAACCACTGCAAGTCTGAATGGTGGGGTTTGTAACCACTGCAAGTCTGAATGGTGGGGTCTGTAACCACTGCCAGTCTGAATCGTGGGGTCTGTAACCACTGCAAGTCTGAATGGTGGGGTCTGTAACCACTGCCAGTCTGAATGGTGGGGTCTGTAACCACTGCAAGAAGTTTATTTCTGGGAAAGGTGGCAACACATCCAACCTCCAACCAATGCTGTCTCGTATGGCAACCAAGTACCTTTGTGTTCAGGGAAGCAGCATGCCAAGCGAGAGTGTTCAGTTCAGTAGGTGATATCCATGCTGTGAAAGGGCCCGTTTGGATCCAGAGAGCAGATATGCTCATCTTCTTGAAGATTAATGCACAAAACTGAACTGTGATGAGATTTGTTTTCTTTCATCAGGCAAATGTTGATTTTAATGATGCTATTTGTTTTATGTGCAATGCCAGATCTCATGATCCTTTATGTGTTCTCTGGTCAGTCGAATCTCAGGTTGAATATTGATTATACTGGTGCCATTTTATTTTTGCATTGACAAGATGTACTATTTACGCCTGATGGTTGTAATAAATGATATCGCAGAATCTTTTTTCTTCATAGATAACGTGTTCTTCATTGTTTGTTCAGTACTAAAAGATCCAAGTCCCACAATTTAATTTAATATTCATTTGACATGTTAACTATATCATAAAGCGCTTCATGGGAGTAATTGCGGGATGATTCAATTGTTCCCTTATGCAACATGAAAGTATCACGATATGTATCGGTATCGTTCAGTGGTATCGGTATCGGTATCGTAAAAAAGTCAACGATATGCAACCCTAGGCTAACCTCTGTCTAGCTGTAATAGTATAAACACATGTGGATTTGGATGAACAACAGCAGCTAGCGACAGTCAGAAACAGCCCGGTATTAAACTGTGAGAGAGGATTACTGTTTCGTAACAATAGGAGAATAACAGAAAGGTAACTAACGCAGATAATTTGTTAAAAAACACGCCTTGGCTGTCAATGCATCATCATGACATCCAGAGAAATTAAACACACATTCCCTGAAGTGGATGCCTTTACACGAAGAAAGCAAGCTTAATGTGATATTTGGAGTGTAGGAGAGATTAGCTAGCTAGCTGCTGTTAACCGCCAGGTAACTAGCAGCATGCTAACTACGCCCACAGAAGCTAGCAGACTGACAGCAGCTTCCTCTGAGCCGATGAGTATCACTGAGGACAGGTTAGTCCGCCTCACAGCAACTTACAGACCAGGAAGAATGACAAAAAGCTAGCTAGGAAATGCTAACAACCCGATACTAGTGATGTGTTTAGGGTACACTACGTTAGGTTGTTCTCCACCAGGTAAAACAGAAACAATACAAGCATCAGAAAGAGCGAAAGAAACATAAACCGACTCACATTATCGCCCTCATTCCAGTCCATGTTGTTATGAAGGAACGTAGAGAAAGTTCCTGCTGCTGGACTGACCGCGATCAACGTGCAACTTCCGCTCTTTGATTTTCAAAACAAGAGTCGCAATGACACAGTTCAAGAAGACATGGAGATGCCTGCCTAATGCACTGACTGATCCAATATGTGTTTTATACGTATTAAATAAGTATGTAGCCTAACGTGGGAGATAGTTGTTTGTTGATTGGTCTTCTTGCTGCGTTTGTACATTATCAAAACAAAAATAGAGTTTCTAAAGACTGAAACCCTCTCCATGCTGCTTGCAGATGTGATGTTGGCAATTGAGCGGCTTTCTCTATTGACAGAAGAAGTGTTGACCTGGGAATGCTGCAACAGTATTATTTTTGTATTTAATTGCTTCTGAATAGTTTTTGATGTTTACTTCCAATCTTATTTAAAACATTTTTTACTATCTTTCTTTTCATATTTCTATCATTTATTAACATAATTCCCTCCTGGATCAATACAGGCTTATTCTATCTTGTGCAGACATAAACATATTAAACTGCTATCGGGGCCTCAGGGCAAAAATGTCCTGATGAAACCCCTTATAATAATTCAGGAAGATTTAACAATCAAAACTGACACAACAATTGTCTCATTGTAGACGTGGAAATATGTATATTTTAAATATGACATACTTCAATGCTGGCATCCTGTCATCGGACAGTTTGCTTTGACAGTGCATAACTTTAACTACTAAATTATCTTAATTCAGTTAAATGATTAAGTTCTGATTTCTAAACGTTTGCATCTTATTTTGAAGGCGAGGACGTTACACCGGAAACCTTTCTTATCAGTTGCATTGCCTTGATGCATTTTTCTTCACCCTGTCCTTCTTCCTGGAAATGCCACAATCACTTTCATTGGTATATTGTTTAACTGCTGCCTACAAGCCTTTCCTGCTGCTGTCTGCATTATTCAACAGTGACATTATTATTTAATGCTTCAGTATCCCAATGGGACAGCACAGAAAATAAAGGTTTGCTTTAGTTCGAAAAAAAAAACACATGCATATTAAAATCGGCATTACATTACATGTTACTTGTTACACGTTCATTATATGGTTATTATAAATGAATCAGAGGCAAGTTGGTTTTAAAAACAAACCTGTCTGCTAAATGGCTTTCTTTAAATACATGTCTTATGCTGTTGTATCACAAGTCAAAATCCGTCGCAGTTTCTGTTTAGACATTATAGTTATAACTAAACGCTCACATTTCACACATTCTGCTGTTCAGTGTTTTGATTGTATGGAGCAGATTCACCATTAGGCTGAGGTCTTTACTTTGACTCTGAGGCTAACCTGAGCAGGAAAACAAAGATGGATGAAATATATGAAAACAATATTTGTTTTCAGTATCAAAAATGGAAAATGGAATAAATAAAGTAAACCAGTCTAGACTCTAGACTGGTTTACTTTATTACTCTAGACAGAGTGATGTAAAATAAACACACACATTAGTAGTATACTTATGCTGAAATGTAATCACTGGCCAAATAAAAAATGGTTGTTCTTTGATTCAAAATCAGAGTCCTTGTGTAAAATCGATGTCAAGAAGACACTTTCGTTTGGTTTAGTTTATATTGACATTGTCAGCAATGAAGCAACTGAGGTTCAGGCCCATTTTCTTTTCTTTCTTACATGTTACTCATTTAGTGCTACAGCAAGTCTGTCTCTTCCAGTGTACTGTACTTAATACAGATTCATCTTATGGGGACAAGTGGACAATTGCTGTGTGTTTATTTATAAAATGTAGCCTACTCTTCGTACAGGCTTTATGAAAAACCGATTATCATCACCAGATAATATCAGGAGACTACTGCATGTTATTCATTTTGCAGCAGACATAACATCGCCTTGCGCCGTATTATCAGTTGATGCTGAAAAAGCTTTTGACAGGCTAGAATGGCAATTTTTGTGGCATACAATGCAAATAATGGGTTTTGGGGCAACATGATTATGTTGAAGATCCTATATAATAATCCAAGTGCTATGGTTCTGACAGGCAATCAGTGGTCACCTAGATTTCCAATTCCACGTGGCACACGGCAAGGTTGCCCTGTCTCCGCGCTTCTGTTTGCAATTTCTCTAGAACCGCTTGCACAGAAAATAAGACTATCCAAAGAAGTAAAACAGATAGTTGTAAAAGAGACAGACCACAACATTTCGTTATATGCGGATGATCTACTACTGTACTTGGACGAGGTACCAACTACGCTTCCTAAACTGTTAAATATCTTTACCCAATTTAGTTCAATATCTAAAAACCCCTAACCCTAACCGTTACAAGATACATTTGAATAAATCATGTCTTTTACCCCTCAATAGTGCCATGGTTGAACTAAACCTAAATACAGAATTGCAGATCGTCCAACACTTTAAATATTAGGGAATCGATATACTGTATATGCCTCATTAGACACAATAGTAGCAAAGAACTACAAAAGAATGTACACAACAATTAAAGATGACCTAAAAAAGTGGATTAATATAACAATTTCTTTAGCAGGACAAATGTCAATCATAAAGAGGAATATTCTACCAAGAGTCAATTTCTTAGCAGTATGTTACCTTAATCTCCACCAGACGGTTTTTGGGACAAACTTCAGAATAGGATTTCAAAATATATTTGGAAAAACCAATACCCAAGAATCAGATACAAAGTTCTACAATATGACAAAAACAGTGGAGGCCTTAATGTTCCCAATCTCAAGCTTTATTATTATTCTATATAACTGGATTGATGAAAGCACCACTGTACCTTGGATTAAAATTGAAAGAAGTATAGTCTATCCCCTTAAACTTGGTGATGTCTTATTTTCTGCCATGTCGCCATATGACTGTATGCAAACATTTGGACCAATTATTGGCCAAGCTGTGAAAGTGTGGAAACATGCGGAAATGGTGCAATTGGTCTGTAGATTGGCATAGTAACATACCAATTGTTCATACCCTGTTACTACGTATTGGAAAAAAAGCAATCCAATTCCCACAATGGCAAACCCGAGGAATACATTATCTTTCTGACCTAACCAACGACAACGGCTTGATGTCCTTCCAAGAATTGAAAGACACGTATAATGTGCCTGGCTCTTCTTTCTTTTTCTATTTGCAACTACGTACTGCCATGCGCACATATGGAGTTCCTTGGAATCAACCTCTGCCAACACATCAATTAGTTAAGGTCATATTAAGTTCAAACAGTGTGAGCGGCACTATATATATATATAAAAAGCTTCAAGATAAACTAACTGGATATATTGGCATCTCTGCAGTATGAAACGCAGATCTAAAAAATGACATGCAGACTATTGATTGGAAGAGAATATGGAATAATATCTCCTTAACATCGCGTAACCACAATCACCAATTGATACAGTATAAAATGATACACAGATGTTACCTGTCAACCAGAAAATGCTGTCACTTAAGGATGATTCCAAGCCCCATATGACTTCTCTGTAACCAAAAGACTATTGGCACATATGTACACATGGTTTATGAATGTACTGCAGTAAGAACGTTCTGGAAACAAGTTGTTGACATTGTATCTGAGATTATTGGAGTTCACATACCCTGTCTCCCAAATATTGTATTGTTGAATGACGATTCTTCTCTTGACCTACAGAACCATCAGAAAAGGGTGCTTTTCGCTGGTCTAACAGCAGCCAAAAAAAGAATTGTAATACGATGGAAACCCCCACATACTTTATTTATTAAGCAATGGATATCATCCTTCCATGACCTACTAATCTCAGAGCTGTCAATCGCTTCTGCTAATAAGGCTAAGGGGGAAACATTAGAGGCTATTAAAAGAGCTGCTGATTTGGTAATATCATTCATGTAAATTCAGATTGTACATATATGCACACCTTGGTACAGTTGTAGATTATTAGGAGTCAATCTCAATTCAGCTTAGAAAGATGACATGTTATGTGGAAAAAAAAGGTATGAATGTATTTGATGTGGATAAATTGTTATGCTATAATATAAATAATAGATATAATATAATAGATAGATGAACTCAGACGATTGCTAACAAACATCAGGTAGGATTTTCTGTGAAATGGCAAGATGGGTGGGAAGGGGGAGGGACGGGGTGGCATGCGAAAGGGATTCCCTATATTTTTTCTTTGTCTTTTCTTTTTCTTTTTGTATTATTGTCTATATAATTTGTATCTGTGTATATAAGTCCCTCTGTGAGGGCAAACAAAAAAGAAAGAAAACAATAAAATGTTGGTCACAAAAAAAGAAATGTACTCTTCGTGACAATTGTTTGATCCATAGTATCTGACTTAAAATGGTAAGTGATGAGACCAAACAAAAACATATGCTCAATTTCAACATGCAATCATTTTAAAACTTGATTTCCCTTTATCAATCTGAAATATGTGGGGCTTCAACTGAACTGACAGGTAAACCTAAACCCAATATTGTGTTATTTTACAATAATTGAAACACCATGTTTGAAAATATATTATAAAATGTGTTATATTATTTATATTGACAATTGAAAAAACGAAACAAAGTGGGTATCATACAGCTTCCCAAATAAACTAAAATGGAATAGAAATCAAATTAAGTGAGGTGTTGCACTTCCTGGTGAAAAGCTGGAGATGGCGCCATTGTTCAATCTGTGATCAGAAGAACCATCTGTTGTTTTGTCTGCACAAACATTTTTGGACTATCTCTTCACAGATGGATCATATACAACTTTATTAAGTTATTATAGTAACAAACTAAATCTTCAGAAAAGCTTGACATGGATAATATATCTCAGTGATAATATATATCAAATCTGATTCAGAGTGCCCTCAAAAATATGTTATTGTTGCTAAAACTAACATCTACCTGAGGGTTAAACATAAACCAACAAAAACAGTGGTAAGCTTTGAAGTAAAACATGGAAAAACACAGTAAAAACATATCCACGAGAGATATATTCTACCCTGGTTAAATTAACACTAAATGAAATAACTTTAACTAATGTATTCATGAAATTAATATGCAACACTCACATATTTTTTCACAATCCACTCAACAAATTGAACTACATATTTGAAAAAGTCGTGGAGTAAATAATCCTTAGTATTGTTATTGGTGTAGATCAGATACTTGTACAAAAATCTATACACACACACACACACACACACACACACACACACACACACACACACACACACACACACACACACACACACACACACACACACACACACACACACACACACACACACACATACTTCTTGTTATGTGCTGTTTGTTTGTGCAACATTTCTTACTTAATTAAAACGTATCTTTTCACCTGTTCCTTAAAGTCTTCGGAGACTTTCCCTGATAAAATAAGTACTCATTTTTAATTACAGTACACTCCGATTCCAAAAATGTAATAGATCATCTGCCAAGTGTTAATTGAACTGTTTCCTTTTGAAGGAATGAGTCAGACACTTACAAAACATTTTCCTTTTGATGGTTCCACTCTGATTATTCCAATTTTTTTTTCCAAACGTAATTCCTTTTGAAAGTTTTTTAAGGTCAAGAAAGGTAATTTGTTTTTATTTAATTTCAACTAAAACACATGAAAAAGGGACTAGAGGGTATATTGAGTGCATGTGCCAAGCAGAAGTAATTGAGCTGTCAGGGGGAAGTCATAACAGCGAAGAGGACTAAGGGTCAAGATTACTACCGTTTGCATGCGAGATGTACGAGTAGCTAAATGAAAATGAATAACAATATTTTTATGAAAGGAAAAAGGATTGCATATTTGCACCTCAACACATAGACGACCCTTATCGAGGGCCGACTCTTCAGCGAGCAGACACTGGGGTCATTGAAAACAGAGTGATTCAGGAAGCAGGGCCGTCCAACGAAAACATGTAGAGGATGTGTGTTTCACAGCTGATAGAGCAGAGCGGAGCTGTATGAGCGGACTTTGCTCCCATTAAAGCCTTTTTGAAATGCAATAATGCTTTTATTCCTCCAATTTGGGGTATTTGTACTGTTTTTGGCAAGCTTTGATTAAGCCTTTTGAAACCATTTAAG
The DNA here is from genome assembly GCF_902827165.1 of Trematomus bernacchii. NCBI lineage: Eukaryota > Metazoa > Chordata > Actinopteri > Perciformes > Nototheniidae > Trematomus > Trematomus bernacchii. The sequence goes on from NW_022987973.1 coordinate 20,355,007, forward strand.
ACAATTAATGAACACAACTAAGCTTTTCTACCACTCACATTTTAGAGTTGCACTTTAGGATATATGTTCAGATTAACAGGCTTCCTGTTAGGGAAAGATCAACACATATATGACTAAACTTAATTTGTTTACATGTAATTGTCTTAAAGCTGCAGATATTTATATTGGGGCCTTTGTCTGTGCAGCAAGTCCAAAAAAGGGTTCGCTATTCAAAACAATAATGATTCAATTTTAAATTAAACAATTCTGGACAAGGGAGAAAATCAAGATGTCAGCATTCTTCAGTTTCATAGTTGAGTCTGCATCAATTATCAGATTACTAACAGGTGCATATATAGGGGTCCTAATAGTCACACTCACACTGGTAACCTTACAAATATTAAAAACTAAATTCTATATTTAAAATAGATAGATTCACAAAACTATACACAAGTCAAAATCAAGCTTTGAGTCAAGGATTGGACCACTTTTTCACACTTGAGTTAGAAAACAGAATGTCTAAGCTGTTATGGCTAACATTTTATTAAACGATGGGCAGATGATGAACAGTGCATTAATCAGAGTTTCACATTTTAATTTGAAAACAGCTGCTTGCTGCTGGAAATGAAAGTGTAATAAAATGACTGAAATGTGAGTGGGTGGAGAGATAATTCTCTATGAGTTTGTCCCGAGTGACGCCTTCCATATAACACACAGTGATTAGATTCACTTTTAATATAAAAATACTGATTAATGCCGGTTTAAGAAGACAAACCTCGGTGTTGTTTCCCTTTGGAGGAAGGATCAGCTTTACATAAGAACATATCTCATCCCGAACACAACAGTTTTATCGTAATGAGAATAAATAAACCATTAATATGCTGAGCAACCTGCTGGGTGTTCACGCAGAGCTTTGCTCAGACTCTCCAGAGATCCACACAGATATGAAAGTGAGAAGACCCCGAACGATGGAAGTTAATTATTGTAATAAAGTGTGTGGTGGCCGGCGGGACTGAGCATTGCATCTGCATCTGTCTGTTGGAATGCTGTTTGCTTCATGGAACAAAGGAAAAACAAGTCTTAATGTGGGCGAGTTATTCTGTTGTTTAAAAGCATGAGATGGTGAAAGATTTAAAAAGCTTAAAACCTTGACCCTCAAAAGGATCATCCACTTCACAATTGGCGCTAAAAGAACGCTTTTGGTTGTCAACATAAGGAAGAGAAATGAAGAAAGGTACGACGGAAATAAATTAGTTAATCAAATAAAATAGATCACATAATTTCATGACTGACTAACTCCTGGGATTGAACAGAATATACTGATGATTAGTGTCTTGCCATTTTAAAGGATGGGGGGGTGGGTACTTTAAATGTCAGCCACTGAGAGAAACACTGGTTTTACTGAGGAAGTAAGTTCATACTGCACAAATCTCTATTTTCTGGCAAAAAATCGCTGACACACAAAATATTTATCACATCTCGAACACAGAATTAGGACACAATCTTCACATGCGTTAATAATCAGAGTAATATGTCATACCCAGAAGCAGTAGTTACTGAAGTGTGTTCCTCTCTCCCGCTATCACTCCCCCCTCCAGGAGGTCAATGTCTGGGTCACGGTCTGCATTTGAACCAGAGAGGGACCACTGGAATTCAGGGTCAAAGGTCGGCCCTGAACACCGCCGACTATAAGAGCGAGGGTCACAATCTTAAAGCCTGCTTGACCTCGACAGCACCATGAACGGTCCTTCTGATAGAGAGCTGGAGGGAGCGTTTGAGATGAGTCTGTTTCAAAAGACAGTTACAGACACACGCAGAAGTAAATCAGTGTGCATATGGGCAGTTATGTCTGCGCGCAGTGGAATATTTACAAGGCTACAGTCGATGAATGAAGGCAGAAAATGTAGACACTTAAGCCTGACACCGGGTGAAAGACATTCAGGGTGTCGGTCAAAGTTCAGGGTATGCGAGAGCTTTGTTTTGCTGCTTCGCTCTCTGAGTTCAGGGACAGAGTCAAGCAGCTACATTATACCACGGTGCGATGAGATAGGATGGGTCAGGGAGTGGCGTTCAATAGAGGCTGGAGGCCGCATTTAGACAAAGGATTGGGCACTTAAATCCAATACATAACCAGCATATAGGCAGAGGTTAATATGATTGAACAAATGAAAAGAAAAGTGCATGAAGATATGCAGTTTAACAGGCTGTTGACCCTCAATTTGAAAACTGACTGATGTAAAATACTATAAAGATCATTTTAACTAAGGCTAAAAAGTAATGATTGACTTCTGAAGGAAATTAAACAAGCCAAATCACAGAGTGAAATTTTCGTCATTTGGTATTGGCATGGGAATTGTAGATATTTCTATTTCTTTTTCATATTGGAAGGAGCAAACTCCCATCTGCTGAGGAAGATCATGTGATATGATCACAACAGCTGCTAAAAAGACCCGGTGGAGAGACTGTTTTCTTCACCAACGACTTTTGCAGCTTTCCCAAAAAAAGAAATATTTGCATTCCAAAAAGATATTTGCTGATATTTAAGCCATCTGTGAAAAATCTGGAGATAAAACAAACAAAAGAAAACACAACATATTTGTGAACTTGTCTAGAACTTACTAACTTTCTGCCCCACTAATGAGACGGCTTTGAACCGTTACAAAAATCTGACATTTTCAGGATATTTTGCCGGCCTTTTAGCTTCCCTGCCAAATAACAACAGATTTGAATTTCGGACCGGTAATTTCTGCTGTGATTATGAAAGTAACTTAGAGAGTTGATTGCAACTCCTGAGAGGACTCCTGCATATCTTAACGTGCAATTTATTCCAAAAATGTAAGTGATTGGACTGATTTTCCTCAAGGTGGATAGATTTAACAAAAATACACATATACTGCTTCACCCTAAGACGGTTGTCAAATGCAAATACTTTCAATTAGTAAAATATTGTTAATAAATATAATGCTTGTTGTCGGAAGCATTCAATCTTTAGGAACCAAGCCAATCTGTGAGTCATCCTATCTAAAATGTGTTTTCCTACACTCGCCCGAGATCTTAAAAAACCCTTCTGTGCCTCCCTTTATGAACATCTCACTTCTGTGGTTCCATTTCCGATTTAGTAATGAAAATCAATGGGCGATAATGGCTCTCCCCTCACCATGCCCTTCTGTACAGTGGCTGTGTGTCTGTGTGTTTGGTTTGATTTGCGTGACAGTGTGTCTGCTTGTGTCTGCGGCTGTGAAAGTGGGCTACTGAGGGGCGGCTTTCTGTTTCCAGCCTGCCAGTGGACAGCCCCTCAGTAGCAGTGCCAGGGCCGGACAGAGAGGGGAGGGAGGGGTTGCCGGAGAGAAGGGAGGAGGGGGGAGTTGGCGAGGGACGGACATCAAAACAACAAAGGGCAGCGGGGGTGATAATCCCACCTAATGCCCCCTGTCTACCCCATGTCTGCAGTGGCTCTCTGGTGAGTGGCAGATTGAGTGCACTCATGCAAAAGGTTACTTGGTTGATCAAGTGCTCTTTTCAGGGGAGGGGGAGGGGGGGCAGTACAGGCTGCTCTGGGCCCTGCGTTCTCTCAGAGCAGCAGTGGCGGTGTTCTTCTGCCGCTGATTCAGCAGAGCCCGGCCCACCGTGTCGCCGGGCGTCATGCATTATGTAACTGCCCCTCGCTCTCTTGACAGTAAAGGCTCGCAGACTGGGGTGAGACAGGGAAGAGGCTGTAGTCCAGTTTGAAGAACTATTGATCCATTCGCTCGAATCTTGATGCCCGTCTAGCTTTACCTGCAGACATCCTGCTCTTATGGAAAGGCAGGAACCATCAGGGGCATCTCAAGACACTCTGGGGGCCCCACGCAGAAGAGACCTGCACCCCCCCCCCCCCCCCCCCCCCCATCAACACACACAGAACTGAAATTACGAAGCTGAAATTATGAAGCTTTTGACAGCGCGCTACTAGCATGGGCCCCCCGATATGTCATTGCAGTGTCTTCTACATGGCTGTGGACCAATGTAATCAACCTTCTTTGGGGGCCCCTATTGGTCCGGGGCCCCAAGCAGTTGCCTGCCTTGCCTGTTGGCAAGCGGCGTCCCTGTCAGACTGACAGCCCTAATATTAATATGTTAAAATGCATTTACATTAGTCTTGAAATTCTTTAATGGTGTCAGAATATCTAACAGTAAACTCAACTTCTAGACCAACAGGACAAATGTCCCATTACAGTGTTGATAAATAGCTGGTATTAAGCCCAAAGGACATGACCACACTCAGCGAAGTAATGAGTCCCATTAACTGGTGAAGCACCCAGATGAACTTTCTACTGTTTGCTTATCTGCACGACTGCTCTAATAAAAACACATTTCTCTTCTGCACTGCTGACTGTGAGCAGTACGAGGTGTGCTTAACTCGAGGAGGGCTTTGGGCGCCTTCTGTGAGATAAAGGAATTTTTAGCTGAGGGATCTGAGTGAAGGGTTGGCAACTGTCTTCACTGGACGCCATTCAATTCGTGGTTAATCTGCTCGTGTGAACTCCGTCGCCGCGGCCATCTGCTCACAGCCACAAAGGCTGTGCACCATTGCAGTTCTGTGAATTATTTAAATGTCTCACATCAAAACCAGTTATTTCATGGAAAACAAGTGGATGCTCTCTGTATTTGTGAGATTGCCTCGCCCACACAAACATGGAAGCTTTTATTTTGGCGACTAAAGGAGAACTGGGCCAACACTTTCTATTTGAACATAGCATTGAGATTGCTATGCAGAGACAGCACAAGCTTTTGTGAATAAGGGCCTTTCTTCTGACGATTACGAGGAAACACATGAAATGGTAAATGTGTATAAAATGAGACACTGTAGACCCAGTCAGGTTATGGTGGAGCGTTGAAACGCTTTTAACGGTCCCCTATTATACTATTTTTCAACAATATATTATAGGTCTGTGATATATACAAAACATGTCTCTTAAGTGTTTGGCTCTAAATACCAAACAGATCATGCATTCAAGCATCCCATAAACCACTCTGTTTCAGCCCAGTTTCAAAAGTGCTGATTCTGTGTCGGTAGCTTTAAATAGTAATGAGCTGCTGCAGGCCACGCCCCTCTGAGAGATGATTGGTTTAAAAAAACACAATGGTGCTCTAGAAGGAGATTCAGGTGATAAGGTGGGCGGGTGTTACCTTGGTTGGTTATTGGCTAATGGTTGCACAGCCCCAAAAAACATTGTGACATCACAAAGTGGCCAAAATCTGATTAGTTCATTTTTCAGACAGGATTTTATATAGACGGATCAGGAGAAAAAGAGAAAGAATATTTTTTCCTGAAACTTTACGAATCTCTTAACACAGAGTTATACATGTTGATGTATAAAAGACATGAAAAAGTGGATTTTGCATAATAGGTGATCTTTAAGGTTAAAGTGTACTTGCTTTGCTTCTATTTACTTATATAAATGTATATGGTATATCTGGAAATTAATAGATCACATGAGCCTTTGATAGTACGATCCCATAGGCTATCTTTATCAAAAGAAAAGTCATTGAGGAAGAGGACAATCATCCACAACAAGTGTCCACAATACTTGCAATACTTGAATTACCTTAATAACTATTTAAGGGTGTTTCTTTGAATGTTTGTACAGTATATACATGTCCATTCAATTGACTAGATCATATGAGCCTTAAATTGTCCAATTCAATATCATAATCAAAAAGCAAGGCCACGTACCAATGGGATAAAGATGCAGAATATATGATACGGTATATAACTTAGTCTTATTATTTTACCAGACTAAGTTTACTTGTAATATTCGTTAGTCTTATAAGTTGTAGTTAGTGTTTCTCAAAATGTATATATTATTACTTAAAGGTAGGGTAGGTAAGAATGGAGAAACCAGCTCGAGTGCGCTAGAATTTGAAAGTACGCAACTGAAAAAGATCTGCCCCTTCCTTCAGACTTCCTTACAGAGCCCCTCCTCCAACACACACGAACGTGCACATGACCAATGAGGGCACGAGATACGTTTGTGCACGAGATGGAAGGCTGACAGGCAGGTAGGCCATCCAGTTACTTTAGCCGGGCCGGCTAAAATGATTGGTTGTGCTTTTTACAGCGCTACGGCTTCCACAGATTGCATTTTTGTATGTATTTATTGTCAAAGCATTTAATGTATTCATTGCTATCGGGATGTTAAGAGCATTCCATGGAATATAACAAAAAGTGTTTCTGAAATAAATTACCTACCCCACCTTTAACATTTTCATTCAAATTTGAAAAATAATTGATTCCTTCACCCTTAAATTATGCTATCTACATGTTACTAGTAGGATGATACTGACAGAAATGTAGGCAAAACTGACTACTTTCCTCCGTTAGCCAACTCTTGCTAATGAGAACGTCTCTCCACCAGTATGGCTGTTGTTGTTTTATTCACGTTAGCCTAATGCTAAAAAAAAAGCAGCTGTGTCCTGTTTACTTGTTGACTCATTCTAGTTTCATGTATTCCTGCAGAAACTCTGTAAAAGTATCGACCGCCGAACCTCAGCCCGGCCGTTTTTCTCTCCTCCAGGAGAAGTGGCTGACCTTTTCTGATAAGCGCGGAGTCAGGGGAGCTGTAGATTCTCACTCTGGCCACGACTCTGTGACTTTGGGTCGTAACTCCAGAAAACAGAGCAGCGAGAACATTGCACCCGTGTCCTTGATCGGTAGCTCATCTCCTCCCAGCGAGGCACACCGAGTGGCACGCTGTGGCACTTTATGGCGGATCGAAGCTGCTCAAGTTTAATGTGTTTGTGGCTGTCGCAGCTCTGATAAAGGGTGCAATACATAACACAGGAGTAATAGAGGAGGACAAGCCAATCAATAGCCGGAGAGGCCGTTTGACCCAGGTTTTAAAATGACAAATTTCCAGCCGTGCATCACTGAGAGTGTCTCTTGCCAACAACAGCCTGCAGGGACGGTGTGCAAAAATAACCAGAGTAGACACGGTGTCTGGTTGTGGAAAGAGGCCCGATTTCCCTGGCATGCCTTACAGAGGATTTGTATGTGCGTATGTGTGTGAAATCTCCGTTTCAGGTTCAATCTCAAAAGGCCAAACTGGCAGTAAGAGTCTTGTAAGTAAAGACTCGGTCTTCACCTGTGAAAAAAGGCTTTTGTAGAAGCAGCTCCTGTTTCCTGGCAGATAAAGCACATCTGCTCTACCAGGAGATAACACCGTGCATACGCTCACACAGCCCCTCTCACTCACATTCCCCTTTTCTTTACCTTTCCCTGCCTCCCCGCCGCTCTTCTTCATTCATATCTATTTCTGTAATTCCCTCATGCGCGCTTCCACTCCATCCCAACTGCATACTCTCGTATGCGTTTCTCTCTACTCTCTTTCTCTTATTTCTGCAGCGTTTTCTCGACCTGGCTGAGCTCCAGCTGCTCCTCACTGACGTCGTCTGCTTGGTTAATGTGTGTGCTCCTGTCCTGGAGATTACCCTGCCCTCTATCAGGGTGCAGCCTCTGGGATTAGACTGCTTACCCCATGGGTCGTGTGTTTGTTTGTGTGTGTGTCTGTCTGTGTTTGCCCTGAGGTCATCCAGATAAATGCCTCAGAGGAAGCTACCTGCTGTTGTTCAACTCACTGAGTGAAACATGATTATTTCTAGACAAATAAAAGCAGTCTAAGGTTTTTTTTCATTTTTTCTTTGTGTATCCTGTTTATTTTCACAATCAAAAACCTATTTACAAATAATAACATAGAAAGAAAGAAATATTTGAATATACTTTTCATTTATCTTTATTCATTCAATACAGATTTTTTAACACTATATTTATATTCACTAGTTTATTTTCATCTCCTTTTTTTCCATTCTTGGTCTTTGAGCACATTTAATCTTTATATGTTCCCTATTTCTCCCAAGCAACATATCCAATTTCCTTAATGCTTTTATGATAATGAGATTGGCGTGCCAGTGTGTGTCGAGAGCAGTGACTTGTCAAGGGTGAGTGTGTGTATGTGTGTTAAACATCACTGGAAGACGAGTGTGTGGCAGGCTAGCTCAACTAGAAACAATGGTTAAACACAATATTTTCATCCTAAAACTAACATCTGTATACTGTAACGCTTGTAAAAGTAGCTGTATCATGTTGGCTAGCAAGCTAAGCTAATGCTACTTATATGCAGAGATGGGGTCGTTACTAAAAAAAAGTAATATATTACATATTACTTTAAAAAAAAGTAATATATTACACTACTTCGTTACTCTCTACATAAAGTAACTCGTTACTTTACTCGTTACTTTACTCGCAGGGCCGGCCCCTCCCTACAGGCAGATCACGCAGACTGCTAAAGTTTCAAATGTTCTCTTTAGTTCAGTTTCCATTGTCGCATAAGACTGATCCAGATATCTCTGACTATGGCTGTCCTCTGTCTCCTGCTATCTGTATTTTGCGCAGTATATCTCTGAACGATGCGATGGTGATTCCACTGTGCAAATGGGCAACATTACCTCTACTATGAAGGATGCTACAAGCCTGTCCATCTCTGCTTTGGTTACCGGTCCTCCAAATTCTAATTTGTGCTGCTTCAGAGTCGGCGGCGGCGCACTCACAACATCCTCACTCTGGGTTCGGGGGTCCGGTCCTTAGCTATTAGCTTCACCTTAGCATGTGTTCTTTGTAGGTGTTTGTTGAGGTTTGACGTGGTGTTTGCAGCAGTGTATAACAGCTTCTGGCCTGGACACAGTTTGCACCTCACCGTCACATTCCTGTCTATTCTTCGGACGAACTCAAAATAATGGGCATACCTCCACCCCTCGAAAGTAACTTTACTTTACTTTACTTTGTAACGCGTTACACCCAACTCTGCTTATATGTCACAAGGTAAGAAAACCAGGGCCCAAACTCACAATGAAGAGAAGGCAAGTAAAGTAAAAACAAAACAAAAAATATTGTAATAATATAAAGCTGATACAAAAACGGGAAAGCAAACTAAGGGCACAAAATATCAAGAAAAGCTGAGTAGTACAGACCGAATGGGACGAGGAACAAGAGCGGGAACACAGGCAGGACCTCGAAGAAACACAGGGATGTAGACGTCGAACCGACAAAGAACACAAGGGAAGACAGGCCTAAATACACACAAGACGAATCACAAAGACAAGACACAGGTGGAGAGGGCAGGCAGAAACACAATCATACAATCACACAGGCGGGAAAAACCAAAAGAGAGAAAGTCAAACCAGAACAGACATAAAGAGAAAATACATTTCAAAAATCAAACAGGAAACATAAAACACAAAGATAATGACCTTATATTCTGAAAACAGGAATTTGTTTTATAGTACCTGGAATTTGTAAACAAAGTATCAACAAGTTTGTGTCCTTGGACATTACTGCAACATGACATGCTTGCAGTGTATTGATTTTGATCACTTAATAACTAAGATCCTTTGCTTTATCCATGCCGCCTTCTGTCTTTCATTTTTAAAACAATACTGCAGTGCAACAATAAATAACAGAACAAACAAGAAAAAAAATCTCACTCACTGAGAATATCCACATCAATTGTCACAGAGCCGTCCTGCAGCATGGGTCATGTAATCAGGTAAACAACGCCGTTCTCTGGTCTCCTTCTTATTCAAGAGAGGCAGCAACAACAAGCCAAACATGGCAGCCATAATAAATCCTCCTGAGCTGCAGCCACATTTACCATCAAGTGCATTTTCCAAGAAATATTCCGAAGTGTCACGACTTCCTCCTGATGTAAGGCAGCAGTCCCCTTTTGGCACAGTTACCCACAAATGTTTTTCTCAAAACTGAATAAAATATTTTTCTCTCACTGCTTTTTCTCCTTCTTTGTGTCCAGTGTAGATTAAAGAAGATAAATCAATATGCTTTTACCTGGATTCACCTCATGTTGCACTGTCTCGTCTTTTAAAGAGCAGATTGGCAGCATTTCAATATCTCTAAGAGCTTGGGCTTTAGAAACTTCCCCGTTTTCCAATATTTTTAGCTCAGATATTAGGGACAATATCATTTGGGAGATTAGAGTTTCAAGATATTCAGTTTTTCTGCTTGATGGCACCTTAGAATCAGAAAAATTCTATATTTTAAGTCATCTTGACACAAACAACAGCCATAAGGATTCACAGATTGTTCTTTCCTTAATTCAGATGATAGGGCAACAACACATGTAAGCTTGAATTATACAGCCAGATTTTATGATTGGATTCAAAAGTGTTTGGAACACACGTCGTCCCTTTCTGCTAATGACATAATGTCAGTATTTGCGGTGAAAATCAGAAAAATCTTGGTCTGAGGAGAAAAGTAGAGCAGGGGACAGAGAGGGACATGTTAGATAAAATAAAAGCAGCATCAGAGCACGACATTGATTTGACAAACAAGAAGACAGAGCCAGAGGCATTGATTCGAAAATCCACTATTAATGACTTTGCCCACCACAGTACACGGTGTTATTGCTGCAGAATTACAAGGGCACTCAAATCAGACAAAAGCTAACAGACTTTGCGTTGAGTGACTTTCAATGTCAATACATGTATTTAAAATAAAGAAAAATTAAAACATATATAAGGTATCAGTTTGGGCAGGGCATCATTACATCTGTGTGAATAAACCAGGTACAGAATCACAGGTGCAACTCTTCATGCTGAGCGATGTATGTAAATATGTTGTAGTGTAAATGCAGATGCTGCTGTGTGATGTTGTGATGGGGGATGGAGAGGGTGCAAAGTGTGAAAGGGGGGGTGTGTGAAGGTGGTATTGTGGATGAGGGGGTGGGGGTAAGGGGGCCGGTAGGAGAAGCTCATTCATCAAGTCATTACGAGAGGTGGCTCCTGTGGTATTTCAGCCTGTCCATCAGTGGAGGAGGATGGGGAGAGATTCCCAGAGGAGGACCGGGGCCCGGCCGTCCTTCCTCCTTCTTTTTCCTCCCCCTCCTCCCCCTCGGACGTCCCTGCCCTGCTTCTCCTCTGACAGCTCACCTTCTGACTGCTATTACTCCCCCTTCTTCCTCTCCTCCATCACACCGTCTTCCACTTTATCTGCCCCCTCTATTACATCTTCCATCTCTCTCACACACACACACACACACACACACACACACACACACACACACACACACACACACACACACACACACACACACACACACACAGTCACCGTCCTCCCTCCACATTCTCAGTACTTCCCTCACTCTTCCTTTTTACATTTCTCTCGGGAGGCCGCCCTTGACTCTCAGATGTCCCTCGCATGCCAAAAATTACTATTGACATTTCAATTCAGTCTGGTTTTTTTCCCCTCTCACTGCTCTCTGCTGATGCCTTATAGCAGGAGGACATTTACATGTCAATGGGCCAGACAAAAGAGAGGCAGAGTGTGCCCGCTCCTGTGTCTTAACACAGTGGCTGTAACACTGAATTTGTGGCTTCTGCAGAAACGGAGAGGCTTTGTGTGCCGCATATCTTCATTATTAAATGGATTATACCGGATGAATACGCACTTTACAATTTGTGTAGTTGCAAAATGTATAATAATGTCAAACATCAATCATGTGGTACACCATTTATGTCACTTTATGAAACATTATGTTTAACATTAACAACCCTTTTACGCAGTGTAGGTAAGAAAGTAAGCTAGGTTTGAAGCCAGACTAGCCCCCCTTTTTCGTAAATGATTAAGTAAAACCGATTTAGTTCCTTTTCATATTCATGCCCACGTTCAACAAATACAAAACATTAGTAAGAAGTATTTGCAATTCTAGTCAAAAGACAGACAAAAGTGTCAGACATATACTGACAACACGATGAAGCTATGCGGAGGATAGAGCTCCGTGTGGAAAGACACCCAACATTAACGCTCTGAGCATCATCCACTAATATTTGTTCTTGTAAAATGGTATTGTCACAAGTTTAATACCCTGTAAAATAATTCCCTCCCTACAAACGTCTGTGTGGAGAGCAAGCACCAATTAGCTATCTATTGACACTGATACAGTATTTAATTGGTTATTTATTAGCTTGTAAACTAGCTACCTGTGAAACAATCTGATTGAAGACTTTGTATCTCAGGTCTCAAGTTGCTTATTGGTCTGTAAACAATGAGCCTCACACAGAAACTGAGGCTAGGCCGGGATATCTGATGTTTGCTACAACGTAATGTTAACCAGAAATGTTAAACTTAAGCTGGCTACACACCAACCCGATTTTGGGAGTCAGAGGCCGTCAGAGGCAGTCGGGCATTCACGGCGCCCTACTCAGGTTGGTGTGTCCCTCACCGTCGTCTCTTTACGGCACCTTTTCACACCTCCCTGAAAACACATGTTGAATCGGCCGCGGGAGGTCAGAGAAAGTCGGCCCAAGCAATCACTCTGATTGGCTGTTCACACTACCGCTGCCTGCTGGTAAGGACAGTTATTGCCACTCGTCGACTGAAGTATTTGCGGTGTGTTCGTAGGCGGGCGGCGTAGCGGGCGGCGTAGCCGACGCAGGCGACGTAGCTGACGTAAAAGTCGGGACGCCTTCGGTACGCGTTCTTTGGTCTCAGTTGGGTGTGTAGCGGCCTTTAGACCGAGGTTCCAAGATTGCTGCAGGCTGCGTGGATGTGAATAAGTGTTTTAAGTGGGAAGCCAGTCAGTATCATTTTCATTGTTTTCATTGAGTGGTCATTTTTGTATTATATTTTGGGACATTTGGGGTACCATCTCCCTTCTAGTATAACTCACCACAGGAGACGGCATGTGATTATGTTTGTGTTCAGCCCTCCACATGTCAAAACTACAGCCACAGCATAAAACCAGAGACTCCAAGGACATTGTTTGGAGAAGGTTTAAGAAATAAGAGCAAAAAAGCACTACATTTGCAGCATGCAGAATAAAAAAACTGAAAAATTAATGTCCAATCCATTTTACCTGGAGCACCAGATGGGTAGTGTGGATCAAGGATTAAAGATATTGATTGCTGGTTGTAGATTGAGGTGGGGGTAGTGAGCTGCGTCCCTGCACCACATGATGGGATGTTGTGCTTCAGGCCTCTTGATGTGTGACTTCAATTGGTTCATAGTATACCATAGAAATAGCCTAAAATGGGCTCTGCTAATGCATTCAAGAGCGTGTTTGCATGTTTCTGAGAATGAATGCACACCTGAGTATATTTCCCTCACAAGGGTTTTTTTCAGACATGCATCTTCATTTTTTTAAAGCCCTGTAAGGTATTACCAACCTGACTGGTCCCGAGGCGCACAGCTCTTGCCTCCCGTGATTACCTTAAAGGAGATGCATTGCATATGTAAATGTCCTGTTTTGGAGAGAGCTGGCTGCTGCTCAAGTGTGGGGAAAAAAAGGCCCTCAGCATTGATCTGCCCTTCTGCATTTAGTCTGGGTTAAGTGTTCAGCTTCCATTTCGACCAAATTCATGCAGGGGATGTATAATTATGCCAGAGTCAATCCCCATTACTCCTTAGCACTATCGAGCAGCTGCTTACTTTAATAAAAACACATGTCAAATTCATGGAGAAGACCTGCAGCGTGTATCTTTGTGTGTCTGTGTTTGCCAACGTGCTTGCATATTTGTGTGTTTGCACATCATTTAAATCAATACACACAGGAAGGACGCATTAAAGCGGCTAACCAGTTGCAGGCAGCAGAAGCAGCAAGCAGACCATGTGCACCGAATGTTCTGTCAACTCCACAATCCTTTCAATCAGTGCAAAAATCAACTCTTTCAACATTTGTCTCTTTCTCCCCGAGGACACGATTCCTCTTTTCTGCCTGCTTACTGGAGACCATCAATCTGAAGCCTCTCCCTGTTGCCTTTCTTTCATCATTTCAGTTCTTTTTTGTCTTCCGATGAAAGCTTTCAAGCATGACCTTTGTGCCCTTGGAAAGGACCGCTGCGGGTAACAAAGACCAGCAACCAATCAGAGCTCGGGCTGAGTGGCCTTGGGTATGTGAGCCTCATTCTAAAAGGCACAAGAAAGCCTGAAATGGATTTTTGGTTAGCTGGTGATAACTCTTCACATGCAAAAATCATGTGTAACTCACTTTGAAGTGATCAGCTTCTAGATTTGTTTTGGACTAGCTGTCTGTTTGTTCTGGTTAGCAGCTAGCTAACCTTTTGGTTTTGCCATACCAAGAAAGTTCGCTCAAACCAAAGCCATCACTCGTGGTTTCTACCATTTCTGTAGTGTTATCCATGTTGGTTAACAGGCAAACTTGAAATTGACAGAATAGCTTAAACATTCAGGAATATATGCTCTTAAATATGCTTTCTTCCTGAGAATCAGATGACAAGATTGATAGCATTGTTCACAGTATATAAGAAGCATCAGCAGTTCTTTTTTGGCAAAACCAGCTGCTTGTTTCTACTCTTTGTGCTAAGCTAAGCTAACCAACTTGAGGTTACTTCATATTTACTCGATCTTCTCATTGAACTCCTGGCAGAAAGTAAATAAAAGGCATGGGTGTGAGGCAGACCCAACCGCAGATAGTCAAGGCAGACTGACACATGTTGGAGATTCATTGATAATATAAAGTTACAAGTAGTGATGTTACGTATTGCGCCGAGGCTTCGGAGCGTGTGTCAAGTAATCCCTGAAGCTTTTTGTGAAGCATGTATCGAGGCTTGTATCGTTTTGGGCCAGTGACGTCATCGATGACAAACGAAGCCTCGCTGCCTGTCGATACCACGTGACTGCTTCAGGAAGCGATTCAGATCGGTTGAACCGTTGAACCACAACGCTCATAATACCCATGGATGTATAATAAGAACCATATTACCCCTCCTGTACCCGGGTCCGCTGGTGACACGATGGAATTAAAAGAGCTCAGACCCTCACTTATATAGAGGTCGGAACATGTCATAAGTATAAATGAATAAAAGCATAAATAAATGTAGGAACATGAATAAATACAGGAATAAATACGATGGAGTGTTTTCGGGGAGATTCAGTGTGTGTGCTGTGGCTCAGCTGGAAAGCAGTTGACTCACGACCGCAGGGTCCCTGGTTCAACGACTGAACAATACGTCTTTTTTTTTGTTTATAAAAGCTACAGCTAAATGAGATAATGTAGTTAATAAATGTATTCTTTGATATGGTTTAGCCTTTCTCAGGCTACAACATGGTTACGTTTATGAATATTATTAAGGAATACAAATCCCTCTTTGCAATGTTTACCAGCTTTTTCCTTAGGCTTTTCAATCACAATCATTCAACTGGAATAAAAACAATATTGTTAACATGATCATATGATTTAATATTCGTTGTTTAGAGTTATTCTAAGGCTTTACTCATTGGGAACTCGGTATGAGATAGAGCACACTGTTGAGATGTCCAATCTGCCTGTTTTACACACTTTGACCAACAGGGGGGTTTGTGTTCAAATGAAGCCCATGATGAAGCCTCATGAGATGAACCCTTTTGCGAACCAATTGGCTGGAAAGCTTCAAAGCTTCATAAGGCTTCATCTCGCCATCACTAGTTACAAGGGTTCAGTTTAAGGTAGCAGACCGCCTGGAAGCAGGGAACAGCCAACATTGAAAATCAAGCAGGGAACGATTGGAAATGGGATGGTTTTATACTGCAGGGCTGATGAAGGAAAGTGGAAACAGGTGAGCAGGTGAATGAGAGTCAGGTGACTAGGACAGGTGGGAAAGTCTGAGGACATCTGGTGGATGGATGGAGAATGGCAATGCAGGAGCTTGTGGATGTGAGAAAAGGCTGAAGTAAAATAAATAATAGTAGAAACAACTGAGATAAATTCTGTAAATCCCAATATTCTGTTGGAAAGAGATAAAACGAAATGATCAGTGTTTCAAAGATACAATGTTTATATGAAATGGACGTAGTGACTGCAACATCACCCATTCGTTTATGGACTGACATTTGAAGCATCAAAGCTTGCCATATTTGCCAGTTTGTATTTGCAACCTGCATATTAGTGGAAGCTTAGATTTGGTTGTTTATGGGCAACCTAAGCAGTGTTTTAATGCACTTCTTCTTTAGGCATGTATACTTAGAAAAAAGAACGGAAAATGAGGTCGAAAATTGTCTGATGATCCGGAACTGCTCTTCTAAAAGGATTATGAACTCGATATCTTCTCTCTGGGTTTATGGGTTGTCATATTAAGCCAAGGAATTTGACATTTTATGTGCGTATATATTTAGGAGATCCTGCAGTGAAATATATGTGGCTGTCTGTGAGAGTGCCTTTACGATTACACTGATCCAGTGGAACAGAGAGAGAAGACCACTGCTGACGAGAGGGAGATCATTTGAGTGTTTTATACATTATACATATACAAATCGAACGTGGAGTGTGCAGACAGTGTAGGTGCAGTAAATGCAGAGTAGCAGGAGTTAACTAAGGTATCCGTGTGTATATGAAGACATGAAGTGAAGAGCTGCCTGTCCCAAGTTCTCAATCATAATGTTCATTTATCAGCGGCATCATGGCACTGTAGCCCTAAGAGGTTTAAACTGCAGATTAGGTTAGATGAAGATAAATGGAGCCCACGTCTTATAGCTGAACAGTATTTGTCATTATGAAGTCAATGTGATAAATCAATATAATCTGTCAGCAGTGTAACGCTGTAAAGTTTGAAGCTTTTGGAGTTTGTCGTTTCCTCACCACGAGAGGGAACTTTAACTCTTTAAAGGTCACCTATTATGCAAAATGCACTTTTTGATGTCTTTTATACATACAAATGTGTCCCTGTCGTGTAAGGAGACTCACAAAGTGTCATAAAATACAACCATCTCTCTTTTCCTTCTTACCCACATCTCTAAAAACGGGGGTACAACAGAGCTGATCCAGATTTGCTGCAGTCATGACGACATTTCTGAAATGTGGGATGGCTTTACATTGAACTCCTGGCAACGTTCTGCCCGTGGGCCTCATATCCCTCTATTTGCTGAAATAGAGGGATATGAGGCATGGCTACAATGGGTGATCTGTAATATATTGGCCCAACCTATCGTCCCCATATACACTCGGCTAGCTGAATCCCCTCCCGCAGCTGTGTGTCTGTCTATTCAGCAGCATGTCAACGGGATTTTGAGTAATGTTGTTATATATATATATATATATATATATATATATATATATATATATATATATATGTATATATAATACATACAATGGCACTGTTCTAGCGGTAAACACTGAATAAAGAACAAGCTATGTGCTGTATCAGAAACAATGCGCGGCATGTTATGGAAGTAATATGGTCTGTGTTTACATTAGCAAGCATCGCTAACACTCAGAGCTAACCTGTACTGGAGAGAATATATGTAAAGAAGCAGGATATAAAAAGGTACTCACCTTGTGGTAAACCCGCGAGAGAGAAAGCGTTTGAGCTCCATACTGTTTCAGAAATAATCCTTGATATGCTTTGGAACATAATATGGCGTTTAATCACGGCAGCGTTTAGCTGAGTTTCTGCCGTAGAGCAGACACTCTTCTCTTCACAAAGCTCACTGCTAGCATGTTCTCCAAAGGGGCGTGGCCAGCAGCAGCTCGATAACATTTCAAGCTACGGACCCAGAATCAGCCTTTTAGTAACAGGGCTGAAATAAATCAAATCAAATCAAATCAGGTTTTATTTATAAAGCACATTTAAAAGCGATTTTTGGTCGAGCCAAAGTGCTGTACATGTAATAAAAAACACATTACTACAAAACACAATAAACGACAATAAATTACAACAGATATAACTATAACAGATATAAAACACACGGAGAAGTCAGGAGTCCTGCTCCGCTCTAATTAGAAGGCCAGAGAGAAGAAGTGTGTTTTTAATGTGGATTTAAAAACCCCTAGGGTCTGGGCCGACCTCACATGGAGGGGCAAAGTGTTCCAGAGCCTGGGGCCAGCTGCTGCGAAGGCTCGGTGCCCTCGGGTTTTTAGCCTGGTCTTGGGTACTACCAGCAGCAGCTGGTCAGCAGACCTTAAAGCTCTGGCTGGGGTGTAGCGCTGGAGCAGTTCAGTTATATAGGCCGGAGCCAGCCCATTTAGGGCTTTAAAAACAAATAAAAGGACTTTAAAATCAATTCTGAACCGAACTGGAAGCCAGTGTAATGAGGCCAGAATAGGGGTGATGTGGTCGCGCTTTTTGTGACCAGTCAGTAAACGTGCAGCCGCGTTTTGGACTAGCTGTAAGCGTTTGATTGAGGCCTGGTCCATACCCACATACAGAGCGTTACAATAGTCCAGTCTCGAGGTTACAAAGGCGTTGATAACCCTTTCCAAGTCTTTAAAAGATAAATACGACTTGGTTTTGGCCAATAGTCTTATTTTAAAAAAGCAGGATTTTACTACGGTGCTAACCTGCTTGTCAAATTTAAAAGTGCTGGTGAATGTCACTCCAAGGTTCATGACCGAGGGGAGGATGTTTTTTTTTGAGAGAGCCCAGAATATCAACCGGAGAGGCTGGAGGTTGCGGTCCAAAAAAGATGACCTCAGTCTTGCTCTCGTTGAGGTTGAGGAAGTTTTTGCTCAGCCAGGATTTAATCTCTGCTAAGCAGTCCATCAGCTGCTGTAGTGAGTGTGTGACATTTGCTTTTAGAGGCAGATATATCTGTACATCGTCGGCGTAGCAGTGGAAGGGAATGTTATGTTTTGTGAGAATTTAACCTAGGGGCAGTATGTACAGTAGAAAAAGGATGGGGCCCAAAATCGAGCCTTGGGGAACCCCACAGGTAAGAGGGGCTATGGCTGAGGAGAAGGCACCTAGCTGCACTGAGAAGCTACGGTCTGTCAGGTAGGACCTGAACCATGCAAGGGCAGAGCCTGTGATGCCAGCCGACTGTTCAAGCCGTGACAACAGGATGCTATGGTCCACAGTGTCGAAGGCAGCTGTCAGGTCTGAGTCGGCGGCT
Source organism: Trematomus bernacchii (assembly GCF_902827165.1). Taxonomy (NCBI): domain Eukaryota; kingdom Metazoa; phylum Chordata; class Actinopteri; order Perciformes; family Nototheniidae; genus Trematomus; species Trematomus bernacchii. Next base: position 20,373,854 of record NW_022987973.1, read on the forward strand.
AGGAGCAGATCATTAAAAACTCTTAAAAGGGCTGTTTCAGTGCTGTGCATGGGTTTGAAGCCAGACTGAAACTTTTCATGGATTCCATGCGTGGTTAAAAAAGACTGCAGCTGGGCGTAGACTACTCGCTCCAGGGCTTTTGATAAAAAAGGTAGCTGGGAGATGGGCCTAAAATTTGCGAGAATGGAAGGGTCGAGATTTTTCTTTTTAAGTAGTGGCTTAACCACGGCATGTTTGAAGGCAGCTGGGACACATCCTGAGCTAAGAGAGGTATTTATAAGTAATAAAATACTTGCTCCAACTGATCCTAAAACATCTCTGAGAAGGCGAGAGGGAATGCTGTCTGAGGTGCAGTTTGTCGGCCGCAGGTGCTTGACTGCGAGAGAGAAGAGAGGGATACAGGCTCAAAGTGGTCGAGGACAGCAGGGCACAGAAAAGGAGCAGGATCTGGGGTAGCACTAGTGTGGGCTAGCCTAAGAGCAGATACTTTTTCAATAAAAAATGTAAGAAACTTATCACAGAGAGTAGTCGATGGCACAATTGGAGGAACATCACAGGGATTAATGATAGAGTTGAGGACATTAAAAAGAACTTGAGGTTTATGGCTGTTTTTGGAGATTAGCAGAGAAATGTGCTCTGTTTTGGCTGCTTTGACTGCCGTCTGGTAGTCAGAAAGGCAAGCACGAAGGATTTCTAAGGAGACATGGAGTTTATCCTTTTTCCATTTTCTCTCTGCACGCCTGCAGGTGCTTCTAAGAGCACGAGTACAGTCATTGAGCCACGGCTCTGAGAGAACTTTGGTGCGTCTAAGCGTAAAAGGAGCAACAGAATCCAGTATTAGTGTACATGTCGAGTCAAACATGGAGATAAGCTCATCAGCACTAAAAACACAGTTCACCTCTAATTTACAGATAGGAGAAGCATTAAAAACATCAGAAAACTGTGAGGCAGTCAAGGGATTAATCGAACATCGAAGGTGTAGTGCGTCTCAGCTGACGAAGATGTGCGTGTTGAACGCCGCGCGGGCCGGGAGCAGTCAGTCGGGCAGGAGGAGCTGCCAGCGGGCCCAGCAGAGGCCGCTGCTCCGGAAAAACAGGGCGAATCCATCGATCCCTCACATGGCGTGCAGCGGGAGGGCCATGACATCCGAGGCGTGGATAAGTCCCAGAAGAAGCCGTCAGGTATGCCTTAAGATGGACCAGTTCACCACCACGCTTTCCCCGTCGTCTAAAGCGCTTTCGGCGAGGCAGGATGCAGGGCAACCGGCGCAGGTAGGTGGGAATATTCAACAGTAGAGGGGGGGGGGGGGACGATTTATGGTTGCCAGATGTAGGTTTGGGCAGCAATATCAACTCCAGTGAGGGTCTGAGGTGGAGGAGAGCTTGGCGATCGTAAACGAGCAGAGCAGAGACATTCTGACAAACATAAAACAAAAACAGGATAGCTAAAGGTAGAGAGCTGAGGGAGCGGCGAGCCGACACAGGCGCCATCTTGAATCACTTCAGGAAGGAACATATGATGTTTGTCAATCTTAAAAAATCATTTCCATGTAAAAAAAATCACAGTTTGTCGTAAAACTGTTGAAATATAAGACTATGAAAAATACGCAACTAGAAAGACTACAAATCCCAGAGTCGCGTAAGTGATGTCACAATTGTTTTCCTCCACTAAGAGATAGCTAAGATCAGCGCCATATAGATATAATCTATCTATATGGTGCTGGCTAAGATAAGATAACTTTAACAAGATGCCTGTGTGCTTAGTACCAGGTTGTTATCATACCAGCAATGGGTCTTGCTCGTTCTTTCGCTTCCCGTCTGATGAAACGACCAGGAGTGGCTTGATCAAGTTAGCTACCTAGCTAGTAGCTAGCACGTTAGTTAGCATTACAGCCTTGTCATTTTTATTAGCCTTAACATGAAGTAACATTAAGTAACCCAAAATGTTAAACAGTAAGAGTAGTAGTCATATTTCGTGAACCCTTTGAATAGTACTGTCACCGGTGTGATCATTCTATAATACACAATTTAAGCCCGGGGGAGAAATGCTAACGCTAACGCTAGCATCGGCGATCTTCTCTACTTCATGCTATCTGCACAAATGGTTGACATTAAACATTAAAAAGACCAGTAGTGACGGCCATCTTGGTGACGTGTGTTGTTGACCAGAGATGTAGTTCATTGAGCGTTTCACACAAACAAATGTGTTACTTCACAGTTTTACGACACATTTTTTTTTTTTTGACTTGCAAAATTATCTTTTAAATTGACAAACATCATATGTGTAATTCGTGGCACAATTCAAACGGGATCGAAAGATAATCTTTCTCTCTCCATTGACTTCAATACATAATTTTTCCGAAATAAGGTCCCATGGAGGTCCACCGGAAGGGGAGGGACTTCGCCACTCTACAACCGAGGATACACTGGCCGTTTCTCAATCGCGAGGATATTGGCTTCCAAGCCAATATTTCAAGGATGCTACGTCATCGAGTGCCGCCGAAGGACTGTTCCAATCTCCAGCATACTTGGAATTCCACCGAGGCCGCGTCCTTGGTTTGGGGGAAATTTCGAGGCTGCACATGGGTAGACTTCGCGTCCTTAAAATCCCCACAATGCTTTGCGCATGGACCAATTTCCCCAAATCTGTGGCGGAAGATGTAAGGCGGGGCCTCTATATGACGCACACCTGCACACTTGCTAGCCTGTTCCACTCTTTGTTTTCCGAATGCCAGGAAGTATTCTTGCCTTGCTTCTGAAGCAAGATGCTCGGCTCGGCTGTGCTACCAAGCCAGCATCCTCGCGATTGAGAAATGGCCACTGATGGGTCCTCCACGGCTCCTTCGCGGATGCATTTCCGGCAACAGAGATGTTTCAAAGAGTTGTGACGCACGGCCGGACTTATCTCAGCCAATGACAGCTCTGCATGCATCCCCTGGATATTATTTTATTAACTGCTTTCATCGCGACGCAATGTTTACAGAGAGAACAGCTGTGAGGTCCGTGCAGAAAGCAGAGCAGTGTGTAAAATATATATCACTCAGTATAACAGGCCTACTCTCTTTATTTGCTTTAGTTTAGTAGATATCTACAAACAAAGAGTCGATATTTTTCTAAAACCATTTAGTGCTTCACAAAATAAAATACACAACGGCTGTAGCCTGATTATATGCTTTAGGAGCTGTAGGTGTGTGTTGTACAGTGTGTAGGTGCGCCGGACAGACAGGTCTCAGTTGGTTTGGTGTCCTCTGCTTACTTTTAATACTTGTAAATAAAACTTTTGGCCCGTAATTTATTTTCCTCATTGTAGCGACCAGAGGGGGGGGGGGGGGATATATCCAGTCTCTGATAGTGTTACGTTATTATGAGAGTGCTCTGTTTGATTCTGAAATTGTATATATTTATATAAATATATACATATATATATGTGTGTGTGTGTGTATGTGTGTGTGTCCCCGCATCTGTAGCCTGTTATTGTCTCATTATACCGCACTGTGAATGAATTAAAAGTAAAGATATAAGTCATCATGAACACATCTGTCCATCAGACAGAGGGCTGCTGTGCCTCCTGTCATCATTAATGGACGTCTCTTTAAAATGACCGCTCAGAGGAGAGGAGTTCTCATTTCTCTAACCACCTGCTGCTTCCCCTCCTCTCTCCTCGGTTCCCCTCCTCGGCTCCTCCGCTCGCATCTCCTGTGGGCGGAACTAAGTCTCAAGGATAGGAGTCGAGGAGGGGAGTCGAGGAGGGGAATTAGTGAAATGAGAAAGGGCCCGGGTTCCTTGACTCCCTTCTCTAGTATGTTTCTCCCGCGCTCATCAGCACCAGCCCCGCCCCTGATTGTTTTCACCTGTGCCCAGTTATCTCCTGTTTATAGTCCCCAGTTTCCCTTTGTTTGTTGTCAGTTTGTCTTGTCCTGTCCTCATGCCAGAACTCTGCTCATCAGCGTTTGCTCTTTTGAATACATGCAACATTCATGCTCCTGTAAAACTTATTGTAAGTTTGAGTGATTTTTTGTTACGCTTTAGTGAAGCCTATTTTTTGTCGCCTCGTTAAGAGTGCCTTATTCCTTTTTGTATATCCTATTTTTGTGCAAATAAAGTATATTACTTATACTTTATCTCTGGCTCCCGGGTCGTGCATTTGAGTCCTTTTTCCCTTGTGTATCCGAGTTCGTAACACAAATACAATACAATCAATACTATTAATACAAATGTAAACCGCTGGACTTCAGTAGCTCATGTGTTTCAGCAAAATGTCTGCACATCCCATGTTCTAAATATTGAGATTGACGTGTCCCCTGCCAAGCTTATGTCTTAGACTGCAATGGAAAATAAACAGAAAACACATCTTGTGCATTGGTGGCAAAATCACATTTTCTGGAGGACCAACAATAACTTGAGACTTGTCCTTTGGGGTCAGATAGAGCTCTTCTCCAGGAGCAACATGAGCAAATACTTCACTTCTCTTATCTATTTTCACTTTTAATAACCTGATCCCCTTTGTGTGATCAGGTTAGCCAGCTAAGGCTAATTAGTAAGTTGCATAGCAACCAGAACAGCCCTTGGAGCTCATGCTCTTTCGGTTGCTGGTGAACCTCAGGATAAAAACCCCTCGGATGAAATCACAGCCCCCATGACGGTCATTACTCTGTCTGTCTCCCCGTAACCCCGTAGCTCTATGAAATATGTGATGAATGCTGTCTGGATTCATACAGATCCACCCTGCTCCTGATTCTCACTCCATCTATTTTATTCTGGACTTCCTCTGCAGCGCCATAATTACTAGAGATTTAATTAGTCTGGGAACAAAGGCAACTTGACCTTCTCTGCAGGTTCAGGATAGTTGTGTATCATCAGACAGGAAGCAAAAGCTTAACATTTCCCACCAGCGTGTGTTTTCCCTCAGATAAAACTAGATTTGTAATGCCATTCACAAACATATAGACTTATTAGTGACTGCCTACATTTCATGCATTATGATTACATTATATATTAAATGATTGTGTAACCTGTCGGTCACAAGCAGCATCTACAATATAATTATGATAACACACAATGCAAGTTCACATCATTGCCATGTTCCCATCTAGTTCAATTGAATTGAATTTGCTAATGTTAAACTTATCTATAAATGCGAACATAACCAGGCTCCCCAGGTGCTCGGCGGCCTTGTGGTTCCTTCCTTGTAGTAAGGTGCAGTTACGTAAATCTTCATTTTGACAAACAGACGAAAAAGTCCCTAACTACAGGACTCAAACTGAAACAGTTTTTAAAGAGGGATAAGTCATGTAGTCATGATGCACTGCTTCTGGTTTTATTGAGTTTTTTGTTTTAAGTCGATTTCTGACTTGCTTTTGTTTATGAGCTTTAAGCTATTATGTTTGAACAACATGGATGCTACAAAGAATATGTGTTGTATTTTCTTGAGTGAAACATAGATCCTCTCCAAAATGTAATGTGTTTTCAAGTTTCATAAATCCAGCCAGTAGTTGTTCCGTAATTCTGCTGACAGACAAACAAAGCGAGCCAAAAACCTACATCTGTGTTGGAGATTGGATTTAAAAACCTGCATGTGTCACAACAACAGCAGTGTCAAAACGAATTAACATATTTTACAATTAGTATAAAGTACACACTTCTCGTGGAGACGGTGTTTTGTTCTGTCTCTTGTGTATTTGTTGATGAGGTTTTTGTATTTTTAAGACCCATCTAGGTGGCATTGCAAATTAGCTTAGGCTACAAATGCTGTGGTGTATGGCTTTAGCTATACACACGTGCATATACAATTAAACATTTCAATTAAAAAGAATGCATAAACCCAGATGTCAGATACCTTGATACAAACTGACTCTTAAGTTTACTATGTTCAAGCCAGAGCAGAGCAGACAGGGGATTTGTTTACGGTGGCCCTGAAGTGCAAGACACCACAGCATTTCAGAAAACACTACAGCATTTCAAAAAACGCCACAGTCTAGTTTCTGAACAGATATGAGGAGCTGTGAGCTCTGTGTGCTAACAGCTAACGGCTGATGTTTTGGGACATATTGCGCTGTCGGGTGCTGACCAATCACGAAGCGTCATTTCTTGACTGGCAGCAAAAACAACCAATCACAGCAGTGCTTCTCTGGCTGGCTCTGTCCAATCACAAACAAGAAGTGTTCTCCCTAAAGGAATACCCTTTCCGTATAAGCTGAAATGCTGTGGCGTTTTCTGAAATGCTGTTGTGTTTTGTGAAATGCTGTAGTGTTTTGTGAAATGCTGTGGTGTTTTCTGAAATGCTGTGGTGTTTTCTGAAATGCTGTGGTGTTTTGTGAAATGCTGTGGTGTTTTGTGAAATGCTGTTGTGTTTTGTGAAATGCTGTTGTGTTTTGTGAAATGCTGTAGTGTTTTGTGAAATGCTGTTGTGTTTTCTGAAATGCTGTGGTGTTTTCTGAAATGCTGTTGTGTTTTCTGAAATGCTGTGGTGTTTTCTGAAATGCTGTTGTGTTTTCTGAAATGCTGCGGCATTTTGTGAAATGCTGTGGTGTCTTGCACTTCAGGGCCACCGTAGTTGTTGCTATCTGCCTTGTGCAAACAAAGACAGTAATTACACAGAAGGCTATTTAATCAAACAATTAATAAATACATGAATTAATTCAATGCACCTACATTGCCACCGCAAAAAATAATAAAAGTAAAAGAATAAATCATGGATAATGAATTGATTCAAACCTGGACTCGAGGCCACATTACCGAGACTTAAAGGAAGGGTGACGCTCCGGGTGAGAGCCAACCTTCAGCTGAATGCACCCGTGAGACAAAACGCACATAAACAGCAATTCAGACTCGTCGTTATTCGAAAAAAGTGCCATAAGTTTGAGGCCACCAACATCATAAGGCATAATCAAAAGGGTTAAAGCTATTGGTGGATGAATACCATTGAGATAATAGGATAATATACTTTACACTACCAGTGAAAAGTGTGTATGCACCTGCAACAAAAGCTAGGGCTGTGTAAGTCAGATGTTTGAGAGTAATACTCTGAATGGACTTTATACTCAAAGGTTGTAGAAGGTCTTCTTTACAAATACATGTTATTTGAACATGGTCTCAGTTGAACATTTCAAAATGCTGGGCAAAAGTTCAAGCAGTCAAAAAGAGTGAAATATACCTCTGAGTTCAATTAAAAGAGAAGAAAGCTGGAACAGGCAACGTGCCGCTTTAGAAAATGTATAGCAGGTTAGAAATAGAAGTCTAGTCTGGGTTGATACTACTGGAATAAGAATTAAAATGGACAGTTTAAACCTGTTTAAAGGGGCCCTATTGAGCATTTTAGGGTTTTCCCTTTCCTGTAATGTGTTATCAAGGTTTATTTGCAACATAGTGACATCACTACGTAACACTCACACTTCTATTGGCTATCTCTCAAACACATTGTCCGCGATAGGTTAAGGGGCAGGACATCTCTAAGCAGTTGACCAATCACAACAGAGCCATGCAGCTAAACAAACAGCAAGGCAAATTTGCTGAAAGTCTGACAGCTGGTCATTAAAAAGAACAGTGCTATCTTATCATTTGTTATGTGTGGTGGCAGCCTTTAGCCTACGTTAGCCATGTCTGCGTTTCTGTCTGATGGTGGGCTGAATGCTACCCTTTGAAAGTGTTTTTGATCAAATCTTAAGTGACAGAAATAAGAAAAATGTCTTGCAAGATACAACCTCCTCTGCTCCGGAAAGACACCTTCAGCTAGCTGCAGCAGCAAATCAGCCTAACCTGTGTTAAAGCATCTGCTTTGCCATAAAATGAAACATAACATTTTCTGCAGGTAACAAGGTTTTGGACTCAGCCTATGTTTTTTTCAGATCCTGTTGTATTCATCCTCCAAGTCATGGTTTGCAGCATTTACACTTTAAAGGAAAGAGCTACTGAAGAAAAACTACTTAACCTGTTTAATAGAGAATTCCAACATTTCACATTCTCTGGTCAAATGTCTTGAAATGTACTGTGAGTGGTGAAGAAAGGAGCGCGGCTCGGTAAACAACTGTGACACAGAGGTTATCATACTCAATTAAGCCGCCATCGCCCGGATAGAAACAGATCTTTTGTCATGTGAAGGCAGAGGGGCCGAGGGCGAGGTGGCTCCTCATGTCGAGTGGCTGCTGTTAACTCCCAGGGCAAACACAATTTACACTGTGTGCCAACTATAACAGCCGTAGTACGTCTGAGAGAGCCTGAGTGTGTGTGTGTGTGTGTGTGTGTGTGTGTGTGTGTGTGTGTGTGTGTGTGTGTGTGTGTGTGTGTGTGTGTGTGTGTGTGTGTGTGTGTGTGTGTGTGTGTGTGTGTGTGTGTGTGTGTGCCAGGGGTTTGCGTCATCGCGGAAAGAAGCAACACTGGCGCCAACGGACTGTTCCACAGAGACAGAAGGAGAAATTCCTCAGGATTAAAGGAGAAATCCTCCTCAGATACTCTTACACTGTTAGATCTCATCAATGTTTGATTGTGTTTGCAGCAGAGAAATGCTGTGCGAGCCAGAAATGAGGTTGTGTTTACCTTGTTTGTGTCTGATTGAATTGCTTATATAGAGTATTACTCTAGATTTAATACTGGATTTTCTTTTTTGATTGCTCCAAGATTACGTTTTTCAACATGGCTCACAAATAACTAACTCAACAACAAGGATGAGTTGTTTGTTTTGGTGTAGTTACATTATCCAAAAGTTATTCTAGTACAGAAAGAAGCATCGGTCAATTATAATTCTGGGATCTGTGGTGACCCAATACAGATTACAATTGGTCTTTTGTATTGATGAGTGGTGGAAGTATTGAGATTGCATTTTAAATCATACACAAGGTAGGAGTTAGCTACATCTCGGCCTGTTGCATTGCATTCTGGTCTATTTCCTGCTTCTGATTTAGAAATTGGACTTTGTGTTTCCATTTTGACGGATAATCGATATTTCTATAATTTAAACAAACAAGACTATACATATATTTAAAAAAACAAACATGGAATTTAACTATATTTCATTTAATTAGTAAGGAGACATTTGGATTTAAAAACAACCCAATAAAATGTAATTGTACAAAACTACCTTTTCCAGCAATGGGAAGGTTTTCATTTTGTTTTCATTACTTTTAAGGAACAAGAAAGATGGTGTCTTTTAGTGACTATCTTTTATTACCTAACATTATCCATTAACACATTTTCAGCATAGCAAAGCCAGAGATGATTACATTTTACTTGTTCTAGACCACACAAAAAAGACTAAATGTACCTCAGTCCTCCATGGTTTATACTTGGGGTGAGCTGCCTCAGCTGTTGAGCCAGGTCCTGGTGCATGCTGGGAACACTTGTTTGTTGTTTTTATATCAAGTTTTGGGCAAACCTCTCTGTGCCCTCTTGACCCAGCCCGTGCTGTTGTTGGCATCCTCGGCTCTGGCTGCCATAATGCTCCCCCATATGGCAGACAGCATCTCCTGCTGAGGGACTCCTTCACTCCTATTAATACACACAGTGTAATAAAGGGCTCAATTGAATTAATCAGCTTGAAGACATTAATCAGACATTAATGAAGTATTGACCTCTGCACCGCACTGCTGTTCACGGTGTCTGCCTGCCTGTTTAAGTCTAGAGCCGAATAGAACTGCTGCTCCGTTTCTTGGAAGGTATTTCGTTGATTATTTCCTGATTTGTACTAAACTGACATGAAAGCTGAAGCTGCTGCAGAGTACTATGACAATCCAATATTTTGATTCAATGTCAAACATGGTGAATATGTTGGGCATGATATTTCAATTCTGACCTTAGTTATGGTTGGTTGACAAAACATACTTAGCTCAAGGCTAAGGCCCCACGTTTTTTTCTTGAGCCTTTCTCTAACATGAATAGCAGTAAAAAGCTTTAGAAGTATTCGCAAGTTTAGTTAAGATTTCTTTTTTGTGGAATGCGGTGCACGTTTCTGTGCAGCCTTCAACATTTTGTTATTATGTGCTTTTGTATAACTAAGATTATTCATACATATTTTCAGGTGGAAAGGAAAAAATATATAAAAAATGTGTCGAAGAGCATGAGGTCTTTGAATCTTCGGATCAAAAACAAATGCCGAAATATAAATTATAAAAATGAAATCAAAACAAAGTTCAAGATTAAAAATGATCAGTTGAACATCAGTCAGCTGTTCAGATGATGCTATTCAAAAGCCTTTGACCTTTGTCTTTCTGAATTTGTTAAATACATATGTCGAATTAGTAGTTAGTCCTTATTAAGGTAAAATATTTTAATGTTTTCAAAGAGACATCAGGGAAACACCGAAATGCAGATAACCCATGGAGGCAGGAAAGGTTCTAAATTCAGACAAAGTTGAAAAATAAAAATGATTAACGGCACGGGTAGCAAGTGGGAACTGAAGTCGCAGAGGTGTGCATGAAGGCAGATGCAGGTTACAGGCTACCACCGTATCAGAGGCTCGACACAACAAAGACAACCTGGCAACTAACTGAGGAAAAAGAGCGGATATCTGTACTGACAGGGCTAATGAGGGAACATGGAGAACAGGTGGGCAGGGAGGATCAGGTGATGGGAATGACAGGAGACAGGGTTACAAGGGCAGGAGGGAGGGGCTGCATGTGGCAGTCATGTGACTTGGAGGGCATTATGATGGGCAGGTAAGGAAATTGCAATGAACGGGGCATAGGTAGAGGAGGAAGGGAGCAAGATGCAGAATGTTGTTGTTGATTCAGTGGTGTTTAACTTTCAACATAGTGATTAAGCAGTGATTAGATTTCATAAAAACTAAACTGTATGATCTTTCTTCTCTTATGTATTTATATCACTTCATACATAATGGGAAACACTGTGTTGACAGCTCAGAGAAGGCTTCTTAGTTCTCCTACTGTTTTATTACTAAACTTATATGTAAAACTACTGTAGAATGGCATTCAGACCTCTGCCAAGACCAATGGTGCATTCACCGACTCCGCGAATGGTCCCTGTCCAGAGTAGGGAAGTAGTTATTCTGACTTTGTGGTGTTCATGAGCTTTGATTCGTAATGTCAGACCAACATGGACGCTAGAAAGAAGATGTGCTGTATTTCCTTGACCAAAGCATTTACAAAAAAAAAGTTTGACAGCTGTTTCTGAGTAATTCCGTCTTCAAATGAATCCATATGAATCCAATGTTAATGAAAGTGAAGCATATTTTGTGTTTTCGTCCTGTTGGATTTCAAATTTCATGAAAGTCAGGCCAGTAGTTATATCTTACACAGGCTCTGCCCTCTACTGGACTCTATGGGTACTACTCTCAACCATGCTATGCGAGCATTCACATACTGAGATACATAAACGTAGCCGGCCAATCGGGGCGAGCCTACCTGAATGCGCGCGCAGGCCCACAGTATATAAGGCGGCCACGCCTCCTGACTGCCATCCTTTTCTCTTCAGCGAGTAGGACAACACCTGACAGAGAAAGTAGAACGTTTGAAAGAAGAAGAAAGAAGTTATCATACCTTCATGGAGTCGCCACTTCTAGAGACCCAGGCTTGTCCTTTGTGCCCTGGCTTAATAGCGGGTGCCGATCCCCACCACCTCTGCTTCGAGTGTTTGGGGGACCAGGATATGGCCGAGGCGGTGCCATTCACGTTCGCCATAGAGAACCGTAGTGACGCGTCCTAAAACCCGGAAGTAAGTTAGCATTTTTACCATGTCCGGTTCCTTCGACAAAAAGCAATGCAATTTCTCCATAGGATTTTGGAAAATAGCTCGAAATAAGGTCTGTGTTTGACACAAATTGAAGAGACAGATCACGTTTTGTTCTACGACATTAAATACATCAGCAGTGACCCCGCTGGTGATTTTTGAAGAGTTTACGTGTCTGAAAAACGATGGTTGTTAACAAGTGGCTGAATAGGACTACAGAAGTTGTCCAGGCTGTTTTACGTCATTACACCGAACACGTAAAACACTCCCGCTAAGTTTGTTTGCCCTGTTCTGCTTGAAAGCAAGTACCTGCCTCCTGCAAACTGTTCAAACAAACGCTTCAACTTGTACCATTTATAATTTGTATGTTTGAATATGGATCTTAAGTTGGCGTGACTATGAAGCAGCGACCCTGCTGTAGTTCATTTATAGCATAACGTTAGCATTTTGCTTCTGGCGACTAGATTTATGATTAGAAAATTATAAGAATAGGGTAGACATGTGGATATTATCCGGCTGAACAAAACGTGATCCGTCTCTTAAATGTGTGTCAACCACAGACCTTATTTCGAGCTATTTTCCAAAATCCTATGGAGAAATTGCATTGCGTGTTTGACGAAGGAACCGGAAGGAGTTTACTTCCGGGTTTTAGGACGCGTCACTGCGGTTCTCTATTCCAGCGGGGCGGATGGCTCCGTTTGCCGGGGAGGAGGATGACGAGGAATTTTCGTTGTCGGGCACTCCCGGGTCCGGTGTCCATGGAAGTCCACCGCCCAGGTCTATATTTCCCCCTGGTGATGACCCAACACAGTCTCACGGCATTTCGTGTTATAGTCACGAAATTAATCTATTGATTCGTGTTCACAAACACGATTTCGCCATTTTTTTTGTGTCACACAGAACGATTTTAAAAGCAATGTAAATAATAACAAATTAGAAGGAAAAAGATATTTAAAAAAATACAGATTTAAGTATTCTGACACAGAACGATTTTATAAGCAATGTATTTATATTGGTAGTATGTTTCGTGCCTGCACCAAATAATAACAAATTAGAAGGAAAAAAAGATGACATAAAATACAGATTTCAGTATTCTGAGGCTCTGAGCCCCATTTCTTTTCCTCACTGACGGCAAAAAAACTCAGACATTATACAATTTAAAATAAAAGGGATAGGGTTAGGCTTAGGGTAAGATATTGAGTAAGAACATGTTTTTATGAACCACACAGCTTCTGGTCTTCCAAGACCCGACCGGACAAAAAGACGTGTTGCAGGCACGAAACATACTACCAATAGAAATACATTGCATTTAAAATCGTTCTGTGTGACACGAAAAAAATGTGAAAATCGTGTTGGTGAACACGAATCAATAGATTAAATTAATTTCGTGACTAATAACACAAAATGCCGTGAGACTGGGTTGGATGACCAGGGCGGCGGAGCGTGGCAGCCCATCTGCTCCCAGCAGGCAGCAGGCTGGGCAGAGAGCCTCTGCCCCGCTGCCGCGTGACAGGGCGGCTGCAAATAAACACGGGTGTGTTGGGCGTCTCGCTCATTGCTCTTCCGCAATATGCCCCGACCTCACCGGATCAGAGCGATTATTTGGCCGCAGCATCGGCCGAATTAATAGCTTGGTCTACGGTGTGGCCGCCGCTGCTTGCCGTGTGATGTCCCTGGGGGATCACGCCAAAAAGACCGTGATGATCTCCTGGGAGCCCCCGTGTCTACGGAAGGGCTCTTTGGATCGATTTCCTTGGTCACATGGATGAGGAGTAGTCGCAGCTTGGCGTATGCTGCTTCTTGCTCATCCTCAGAGGACAGAACACTGTCCCACACTCGCCGCCCCGCTGTAACTCCAGTAAAGGAAGCAGCAGGTGGGCGCGCGCACGTGAGTGGAATAAACCGCAGAAAGTGCTGTCAAAGAGACGCTATTGCCGGCGTGCTGTTGTCAGAAAACACACCTTGCCTGGTATAATAGCTCCGATTAATGCGTTTCACCGTTGAATGTGAAACACAGCGTAAATACGAACGCGCGCGGCCCCCGTGAGAGTGGCCGCAGTGCGTTCAAGGACTTCCGCAGAAGAACGGTGGGTTACGTATTGTAACCCTAGTTCTAGAGTGATGTGTGTGTGAAAAATGCATTCGGTAAAAACGATTGCATTTATCCCAGAGTAAGAGTCATCTCTGTCCACAATTCCACATTTCCCCATAATGTCCGTTTCAAAGAGACGGCATTATGACCGAGCCGCTGCCCCACGAGAGCGTGCCACGGTGCGTTCAAGGACCTCAGTAGAAAATTGGCCCTTTCTGTGTCAGCCCCCCATGGGCCAAACTTCCTTTTATGGAAGGTTTGGCAGCGGAGTAGGCCACCAGAGAGTACTACAGCTTCTTAGCTGCGGCTCCCCAGCTGCTTGCATGTCCCCTAAACACAGTTTTATGGGGAATGGAAGCTCAGCTGTGTACTGACAGAGTGGATGGACAGGACACTGAGACTGGGTTACTCACTCCAGTTTTGCAGCGTCCCTCCTCCATTCAGGGGCATAAGCGGCAAACTCTGGGGAAGAGCCGGGACGCCAATACGGAAGTGCCACAAACTGCAGTTCATATATTGGCCGATAGGCGATGACTGCAGAAAGGAGCAATTTCCATAGACCCCCATGTTAAAATGCCCAATTTTACAGCAGAAAAAAACATGTTTCTACCCCTGGATGCAATAAATATTATTATAGATATAGTTAGATTCCACCTTCATGATTATGAATCTGTGAGTGAATTGTTTTCGAACGCGACCCTTTTATTTATATTAGGTCTTACAGTTTTTGCATAAATTAGGGCGTGGTCACTTTGATGGACAGGTACGTGCCTCACTGTCAGCTAACAGCAACTTGTCCACTCTGCTAGCGTGCTAGGCTACAATGTTAGTCAGTTGTGTTCGTGGTGATTGTGCCTTTTAGGGAATATTGTTACAAATACCAGACAATTAAAATGTCGTGCTGTGCGCTTGAATGTACTAACAGAACTTCCAAGAAGTCTAAAATTATCATATTATACATGTTAACCCCGTTAGCAGGTGTTTGTGTGCTTGTTAGCTTAGCTTGTTATGTAGCTTATTAGCCAGCTAAGGACGTAACCCTTTATACATGTATATATATATAAAGACTTTTATAGTATATGGCTATGACGCCCATAATGCTAAACGGGAGCAAATGTTAAAAGGGGACCCAATTATCCCAGTGGTGGCCGCCGGAGCTAACGGAGCCGCAGGGGGCTACCTCCAGCCGGCGTCCAGCTCCAGCCGGCGTCCCGGAGCCCCCTGCTGCTCCGTTAGCTCTGGGCGGTGGAGTCCGGCGTTATAACTGGAGATCAAGGAATGCAGCGAAACGCGGACTTGGTTCGCCTGCAGCCCGCTGTAGTATTAGCTAAATAAATTATGTTGAACAAGGCTTATTAAGCTGAACATCGCCACAGTTGTTCTGCTATGTATCAGTACTTCTTTTATTTTATTAACGTGATGACAAGCATTAAGAATAACAAAAAATAGCTAATTCTCTTGCAGATTGTCTCGTTTGATTATGAATGTAACGTTTATATATATATATACACTGTTTTATCAAAACCAAAGTGCCACGCAGTAACTTGGTATGCATGTATTTCATGTTAGCTTAGCTTCTTAGCCTGAGGTAGCTCTGTTTACTTCCAGTTCGGAGGCAGCAGGTCCCGCCTCGGCTCCGCCTCTTTGCCCTTATTTGGAGCAGGCGGGAGTTAGACTCTGACGTCACTGTCGAGCCGTTAGTGGCCGACTCCGCCTACTAAGGGCTTCTCGGCAACTCTGCAGAATCCTATGGGTGACGTCACGGACACTACGTCCGTTTATATATACAGTCTATGATAACCCCTCGATTCCACCGGGTCCGTCTGCGTCGCGTCACGGCTGCGCCGTGGTTTTGGTCCGGCCTCCTCCGGCGTCATACCCTACCGGGCGCGTTTCAGAAGCATTTCAGAAGCGGAGCGTCTTGCCTGCCGGCTCGCAGTTTTTGTTGATTTGGGCATATTTCCTGGACAGGCTACTTTGTACAGACAAAGTTAATAATAACTGTAATATTCCAGTTATAAACGACATGAGTCAAAGATGTGTTGCTGTATTTTAGTGGTAAAAAAATGCATTCATCATCATAATTATTCTATATATTGTAGTGCCGAGAGAAGGGAGACGGAGGCGGTGCATCGAAGGTGCAAATCTCAGTTTATTGAGGAGCAGAAATCGACATGCTGTCGGGTCGCAGGCTGAGATGACAAGAGAAAGTGTAAGGGACAACACACAGTAGGTACCCCGGAGGTACCGTCAACATATCTGTCCGTGCGGAAACAATACCCCCAACCTGTAGTTCCTGGATTGAATTATGTAACCCCAGTGTATGAATCAGTGATCACTACAATATATAATTTACACAGTGCCTGTAAACCGGAGGAGAACGCTGGCATTTCTCCTCCTACTTGAAAGAATACGGAGGGATAGGGTCTGCAAAATTAGTTTATTTTGGGGATGGGCCGGATGCTCTGACCGGTCCACTTCCTGCGCCTCGCGTCGCGTCGAAAAATAGACTTGAATCCTATTTTGAGCGGAGCCCAGCGCCGAGACGCTTCTGGGATGCTTCTGAGCCGTAACACGCCGGTGGAATAGCACCCATTGACTAGAGTGGCCGCGATCTTTGCGAATGCCGCGGCGCAGCCGTAACGCGGCCGTGACGCGACGCAGACGGTGGAATCTAGGGGTAAGAGAGGCAAATCTATCATCCCAGGAGGAGATAGGTTTCCTTTCAACAGAGATTCAGGCCCTGTTGCAAAAACAGGCGGTGTCTGTTGTGCACTCTCAGGAGAGAGAAAAGGGGCTTTACTTCATGTACTTCCTGGTTCCCAAGAAGACAGGAGAATTCAGACCCATTCTGGATCTTCGCAGCCTGAATCAGCACATTGCCTGCAAAAAGTTCCATATGTAAACCAATTACTGGAACTAGGGCAGCCGGGCGATTGGTTCAAAACCATCGACCTGAAGGACGTTTACTTTCATGTCGAAAATTGCTCCAAAGCACAGAAAGTATTTGCGTTTTGCCTAGGGTAGGCTACGAGTACAACAGACTACCGTTTGGCTACTCCCTATCCCCACGCACGTTCAGCAAATGTGTGGCCACAGCGCTTCAGCCGCTTCGCGACCATGGCATGAGGGTTTTGTAATACGACCTCATAGTCATGGCCAGGTCCAGGGAAGAGGCAAACACAGCCCAATTGATCCAAGTGGATTGCGGTCAATTGGAAGAAGAGCAGTCCCATACCTCACCAGCAGGTGGGGTATCTGGGGATTTTGCTTGATGCAGGCAGACTACGTGCCACCCTGTCAGAGAGCAGACAGGCATCCCTGCTTCCGGCAGTTTGCAGACTGCGACAGGGAGCAACGGTGACAGCTTTGACCATCATGCAGACTCTGGGTCTCATGGCGGCTGCTCACCTCATGGTACCGCTGGGGTTACTTACTCGCCTGCAGAGGTGGTTTGCCGGCCTTCGTTTAGATCCCAAGAGGCACGAACGACGTCTGGTGACCATCCCCCCCCTCAATGGAGGGCAACCTCCGTTACTGGGGGTCCCCAAAGCATCTGCGGAGGGGAAGTCCGCTGGGGCGGGTGACCTCCTACGTCACAGTGTTCAAGATGCATCTGTGACAGGGTGGGGGGGGGACCTGCTATAGGTGGTGGCTGGCCTCTGACAGAAATTCGGCACATCAACCTTCTAGAGCTACGGGCAGTAGTACTGCTCCTACAGCACTGCAAACCCTTACTACAGGGCAAACATGTGCTGGTGAGGAGCGGCAACCGCACCACAGTGGCTTACATCAACAGGCAGGACGGAGTCAGCTCCGCCGCCTTGTTTAGCGCAGCGGAGAACGTGTGGTTGTGGGCCTCAGAGAATGTTTTTATCTCTGAAGGCCCCCCACATTCCGGGACTGGAGAACAGGGCGGCCGGCCTCATGTTAAGAGGCGAATGGTGGTTCTCCCTGGCTCGGCAGGACAATCCACCCTGGGGGGTGGACACGTTTGCACACGAGCCATGGCCAAGATAGCTGCTCTACGCCTTTCCACTGCAGGTGCAATAGGGGCGTTACCCACTCTGGGCCAACCTCTCCAGGCTTGGCTCCTGAGAGGGACAGGCTGAGACGGGAGGGACTGTCTGACAAAGTTATTCAGACTATCCAGGCAGCAAGAGCAGGATCCACCACAGCCTGTTACAGGACGAAGTGGTTGGGATTCCAGCGGTAGTGTGAAGAAAAGAGTCTAGAGCAGGGGTATTCAACTAAAATTCAACGAGGTCCAGTTAGAGAAAATCTCCCCATGCAAAGGTCCGGAACATCAAAATGTCTAACTTGCTTTATGAATTAGTGTGATATATATTGAAGTAGCCTGTAGCTTTATCAACGTCTGCATGTAACAACTTTTAAAAATAAAATAGAGAAATGAAATAAAATAGCTTTTGAAAATATGTGCATCTTAAAAGTGCTTCATTTAGATAAATAAAATAAAGTGTAGCAGCAGCTTGAGTTTCCCTTTTTTCTTTGTTAACCGTTTCACATCATGACTTAACAGTTTCAGACGATTATAGAACAATATCAGTCTTTACACATCATAACAATTGAACAGTTTTAAAGTTTCTCTTTCTTTCCCTCTTATATTGCAGTCCCTCACTCACTTTTCTTTAATTCAGTGCGAGAATTGAGCTCAAGCTTGTCCTGCCAGGAGTTTGTAAATCTGGGCTGAAATGGTGTCAGTGCCATTCTCATACACATGCAGGTGCTCATTGGTTAGCCTCGGTTAGCCTGCCCTGGAACGATATTTAGTTTTAATTTGGATCCTGGTCGACTGATCATATTGGGCTCTGAGACTGCTTATTTTTTGTGACCTCAGTTCTGACTAACTATTAATGTATTGATTATAGGTCCGGGTCCGTATAGGTCGGCGTCTGGGTCCGAATCCGGACCGCGGTCCGCCTGTTGCCGACCCCTGGTCTAGAGCCTCTATCATGTACATTGGGCTCTATTCTGTCCTATTTACAGATACTGGTGGACAGGGGGCTTGCTCATTCCACTACGCCTCTCTATATACTGTGGGCCTGCGCGCGCATTCAGGTAGGCTCGCCCCGATTGGCCGGCTACGTTTATGTATCTCAGTAGGTGAATGCTCGCATAGCATGGTTGAGAGTAGTACCCATAGAGTCCAGTGGGCTCCGTCTGTGCTTATATAACTAGGGTTACAATACGTAACCCCCCGTTTTTCAGTATTCCTGCTGACAGACAAACAGACGGACAAGGCGTACCAAAAACAAAACCTTCGTGTTGGAGGCAACAATAAAAAACCTGTGTTCACATCAATTACCTTCCAGCAGTGTCAAAACGGATTAACATATTAATGGTGCATGGTATATTTAAATTTGTTAATGTGGAGATTTTCCAATCAGAGGAAAAGCTACACTGACGTATTTGATTATGAAGGATTCTGATTGTCCGTTGAGCAATGTTCTTGATTAGTGAATAATGGAAGAATGGTGCCCAACAACTGTAATTACCTGTAATTTTCTAAACTCTACACAAACTAATCAATAAGGCGCTTCCAAAGTGACGGCTAGGATAGAGAGGGACAGGAGTGCGAAAATCAGGAAGGAGGTAAATTATATACCATTAGACAAATGTAGCTTTTGTCTCTGCGGAGATGTAAAGAAACAGCGAAGGTAGTAATCATCTCCCGTCATTCAGCCGATCCACTTGTGATAATCATGTATTGTTACCGGGGTCAGAGGGTCACTTCTCTTCCAGTTTAATCAGCTCTTTAGAGATTCCTTTCAAACTCCGAACGTAAAGAGACATGACAGCATCAATCCAAAGTTCTACAATTAGCCGTTGAACTTTCAATTTAATTTTATCAAGTTTTACATTTGGAAATGACTGAATTTAAACTGGAAGAATGACTGCATGATTTGCATACTGTATATTCACAGTATATTCACATTTCTGATTCCATTGTGTTCAATTTTGATGTTAAACAAAGTTCTCAGGAGCTTATTTACTCCATTTCCAAATGTTGTCCTCAAATAAACCCCAAACAGTGTTCACCGTAATAATAAAATACTTACTCTAAAGAGATGTTAAGTAAGGCCACATGGGAACGATGAGCGCATGGAAAGCATGACTCCGATTTAGAGAATTATTTCATACCAACTCCACTCGTGCCAAATGAGCTCCAGATTACAATAATACCACTGGTGGGCAATTAAGTCCATATAAACACTGCATGCAGAGTGCTGGCACCGGAGTAAGCCACACACACAGACACAAACACACACACTTGAAAACACACAGGTTGATGTGGTGCTGGGGCTCCATCAGCCTTCACTGTGTCTTGCTCCGTATCCATCAGCAGCAGACGAAGGCTAACCTGACAAACACCACCAGCAGCTGGATGGATAATTAATACAGCCAGCAATTTGGCAGAGCTATAAACGTCTTTACGCTGAGACATGAAAGGGTGACTGGTCGAGAGGTTTTCACGAACAGAGAGGGCAGGAGAGAGAAGCACCAAGACGCTAATACAGACAACTTAATTGTTCTGTTAATGGAAAAATCTACTCAAAGATGTTCTGTTGATTTTCTGCACAGATTTCCAAAGCTGGTCTATGGAGTCCTGGTTCAATCATCGGTACGAGACATAGACAACAATGTTAAAGGTCCCATGTCATGGCCATTTCTACTGATCATAATTCCATTGTTGAGGTCTACTAGAATAGATTTACATTGTGCAATTTTCCAAACTCACATTGGTTTCTCATACAGCATCTCTGTATAGTACGTG
Source organism: Trematomus bernacchii (assembly GCF_902827165.1). Classification (NCBI taxonomy): domain Eukaryota; kingdom Metazoa; phylum Chordata; class Actinopteri; order Perciformes; family Nototheniidae; genus Trematomus; species Trematomus bernacchii. The sequence continues at coordinate 20,394,417 of NW_022987973.1, forward strand.
TATTCACTCTCTGTCTTAAACGGCTTGTTGGCGCTCCTGCCCCCCCTTCCCTCCCTATGAGCCCAATGTGCTCTGATTGGACAGCTCGCCCACTCTGTTCTGATGAGTCCACCACCGTTAATAATAATAATAATAATAATAGATTCATTTTGTTAGCGCTTTTACAGGTGCTCAAAGACGCTTTACAGATATAGTGAAAAGAAAAGAACAACAAATAAATATATATAGTTAAAGTTCAAGTCAAATAATACAAAAACAATCACACATTAAAAGCCAGATTGAAGAGGTGAGTTTTTGTGAAAAAGTAGAGAGCCAGACAGGAGAGGTTCTGATCTGGACTAAAGAACAAGATTTGGGGCGGAGGAGCGGCGAACAAACAACGCCAGCACCCTCGGCGACCCGGGAAAAACTTCAACCGTTACAGCGGAACATTAGTGATTATGTGTTACAATGGCGTTAGCAACCAGAAAATGACACCAGTAATGACAAACAGATGAGAATGCTGCGTGGGGTCTGGGTGCCGTGTTGGCGGGACGTTGCGCGGCTCGCTGCTGTGAGGAGCGGACAGTGTGAGCTGGGTTACTGGTGTCATTTTCTGGTTCCTGCGTGGGGTCTGCGAGACAGCGAGAAATCGTGAATGGACGCGGGAAGGGGGGGTTGCTAAGGGGGGCCTGTGGCTGTGTGTGACAATGCAAACATGTTGGTGTTCCTTGCTCTAAATCTTTGAAATACAGATTTGGATATGGCCTGTTGAGGCATCTGGGTCTTTGTATGGACAGTGGACTGTACACTTGACTGCTATTTTAAGGAGTTTTTTTTTGCTTGTTAGACAATGTGTGCTCATATTTATTTATATATATATATGAGAGAGAGAGCTCTGTTTACCAGCCTGAGTCTATTTAATTGATTGTTTTGGTTGTGTGAGATTTAATTAATATTTTATAATTTAATTTGTTTTATTTATTATATATAATTTATATATTTGAATATTATTTCACATTTCATTTGCAATGTTGGATGTTCAATAAAAAGTTCTGTTTGAAAGGATGTACTTGAATTATTATTATATATTATCATTATGTCAGTGGTCTAAAATGGTCTTACAACGGTGCCGACAATATTATCGTTTATCGCAATAATTTCCGGGAAAATATATCGTCCAACAAAATTAATTATCGTGACAGGCCTAACTATGGCAAAGAAAAGCACAAAAGCTTCAAAACTGTACTGATAAAACAAATGAGAACATATTGTAAATCAAGGCAAATATTATTTGTACCAGCTCATGGTTTGTAATGGCAAACATTGAAAGGCAAAAGTATTATTAAATCCATGTACATCATCATCTTGGTCCCATCATATACTCTGGGAAGAGAATATTTACTGTGCTTGAAAACTGGTATCACATCATCATGTGAGGTTGACTTTGTGACCTGGAGAACATTTCAGCAGCAACATCAGCTTGTTGATCAGCTTGTTGATAAGCTTGGGATATATGAAATATTTTTGTAGCCATTCGTGGTGAAGGCATCTGTGCTATTGTATGCATTATTTTTGACCCAACATTTCTACAGACATGGCAGAATATGGCACTATTTTTACATGAATATTCTAGCCATTGTCTATTTGTATACCATGAGCTGCAAAATGACCGCCTTACCCCACTGTACAGGCGGGTACTTGTTTAGATATACCTGGGCAGGCTCTGTTTTGCCGTGGTATCCTGGCACCTGCGGGCCGATGAGGGGCGGCGGTGTTTCGGGCGACGAAGACTGCTGCTCCGGGGGCGAGGGCGGCGAGTCAGGCGGGAGTAAGCTAGTGTCCACGACGGCGGGTAACGTAACGTCCCCATCTGACCTGTTGCTATTTTCTGCAGTAGATGCAGTGTTGCTGGCGTTTAGTGATGGTTGCTTTAACCATTTTCGTATAAATGATTATCCACAGATGTGTGTCACTGCTTTGGAAGCACTTTGGAAATGATGCACGCACAGCGGAGCAGGTCACGCGCACCTGACACAATTTGTTGTTTGTATTTTTCGCTCCGTTCTCTTTTTTGAATAGAGGGTGCCCGTGCATAACATTCAACTGTGGGTGCAATGCATGCCTATGCACCCCCGTAGAACCGGGCCGGCTGAAGGGTAAACACCAGGTTTACTAATCTACCCGCACCATTTTTCTCTGGTGTCGGAATGTCTCGCGATGTTGGTAAGGCAAGGGCAAGGCAAGGCAAGTTTATTTATATAGCACCTTTCAACACAAGGTAATTCAAAGTGCTTTACAAAAATGGAAGACATTTTAAAAATGGCATTTAAAATCAGTCATTAAAAAGGAAAGATAATAAAATAAACATTAAAAGAAAAAATACATGGATAAAAGTTAAAATTAAAAGGTAAATTCTTAAAAAACAAAACACCATTTAATTTCGGGTAAAATGTGTTTTAACTTGTAACTGCGTTACTTACTGAGCATTGTAACGGGTAGTATATTACCCAAATGTCATTAGTAATACGTTACATTCCTTCGTTACAGCAAAAAGTAATACATTACTGTAAGGGTCGGCGTCATGGGGGGTGATTCGCGGGCCATGCCCCCCCAAATAAGTCACTGTGCCCCCCCAACGCAGGGCGGGCAAGCCTTGCCACTTTGCCGTTTTCTTCTTCTTTTTTATCATATAAGTGAAAACGTTTCCACTAAAAGTTTTTTGTGTGAAATAAATCAGAAATAAAGAATACAAATATAAAACACAGCCAGGTATGCTCACTGCTGCTCTCTGATTGGTGTGTTGCTTGACCAATGACCCCTGACCTTTGTTTTGTTATCATTACCTGGCTGTGTGTTTAGATGAAAGCCCAGTGGCGATCTGTTCATCTGTTATACTGAGTATACAGTAAAGCCATCGAAAATAATATGATATACAGTACAGTACAAGTACTTCTGGGTCTCTGTGTTTCATTCAAGCTCGGCTCTGTGTGTGTGTGGCACGAGCGCATTTTGTGAGTGCGCGAGCGGTAACGTGGAATGTTGTTGTTAGCATCTGGTTAGCTAGCTATGCTAACGGATATAAAGAGCTGTTTCTACACCAAGGTGGAGGAGAGTCCTCTCCTGTCAGACTGAGAGGATCTTATAACGTCAGCTCAGTGAGGTAAAGGACTCTCTCAGTGTTTAGATAGTTAACTTTAGTGTAATCTCAGTGGGTCTCAAACGGTTTGGTCACCATTTATGTAAACAAGTATTTGCGAGGAACACCTTTATATGATCATTATAGTTATTAAAAAATAAAAGAATAAATGAAAAACAGGTATGAAATATTATAGGACAGTAACACAAGAATACAGTTTAAAAGGGGAGTGATTAGTAAAATATCCATGAAGAAAAAGTACATTTGTTTACAGTTCTGTTTCATATGGGTGTTGAGAGATGTAGGCTATCCATAGATCTCTTCATTTTGCTTTCAAAGTGCACCAGATTGATGCATTTAACTTCAATATTTAAAAAAAAATCTTCCCAGGGGAGCATGCCCCCAGACCCTCCTAGAGGAGGTTAGGTCCACCCCCCACCTAAAACATGTTCACATGGATAGGATACTAAATACATTTGCACACTTTTTATATGGTGGCCTATGTCCATATATTTCTGTTTTAGTGGTCGTGCCACAACCGTGCATGTATGCACAAGTCATAGGTGCGCTATAAAATAGCACTACACCCCTGCAATGTGTGTGAAAGACAATAGACTTTACAGCATGTTTTTTTAAATTGAAGTTGCGTTGGTGTTTGTGTGTTGGTTGTTGACGGCAGTGTGTGCCCCCCCGTGGTAAATGATTGCCCCCCCATTCGATTTGTTCTAGAGCCGACCCTGACTGTAACTCCGTTACTTTTGTAACGCGTTACACCCAACACTGGTTAGAGATTTACTCGCTACAGGGTGTACTTTGAGGGTTTGTGACTTTGCAGACGGTTTACATGCATAACACACAAGAGGATGGGTAATAACCGGAAAAGCATGTCATGGGACCTTTAATAACACATTCTTTGCACAAAAAACATTTAATTAAAGGTCCCATGTCATGGCCATTTCTACTGATCATAATTCCATTGTTGAGGTATACTAGAATAGATTAATATTGTGCAATTTTCCAAACTCACATTGGTTTCTCATACAGCATCTCTGTAAAGTATGTGTATTCACTCTCTGTCCTAAACGGCTTGTTGGAGCTCCTTTACAATTACAACATTACAATTCTAAAGTTTACTGTGCAATGTTTAACATATTAATCAAGTATTTTGGTACGTTTTTTTAGGTTATGTAACTAACTAACCAATCAATTATCCATTAAACGTATTGAAATACTCATAGAAAAAGTAATTGTACTACTTTATTAATAACTAAGCTGCTATACTTACAAAACATATTATGTACTTACATAACATATTATGTAAGTAAAAAGACACACAGTAAGTTAAAGCATTATAATAAACTAAAAGTACCAAAAGGAAAATTATTTATTAAGGAAAATAGCTAGTTTCAAATAACGTATGGTATATCCCTGGATTCAGGTTGAAGCTAGTTACTAGTATATTTAAATGTTGTGTTACTACTGTGAATCGGTTTAGTCAGAAATGTTTTACCAAATATTTCTAGGAGTAAAAAGTATAAAATGGAAATACTGAAATAATTACAAAAACCTAAAAACTGTACATAGTACACTCGAGTAAATGTACTGTAATATGTTCCATCCCTGTAACTAACTGACATGCTAATGTAAAGATGTTCAATTAGTATGCTGATATGCAAACATTAAGCAAGCAATTTAGAACATGTCAAGATCCTGACATTTAGTTTAGGATGTAGCATTTATAATATTAGCTTGTTAGCAGCTTGCATCACATTACCATGCTAACTAGCATGTGCCGTTTGCTAATTAGCATTACAATGATTAGCATGTAATGTTGACATTCTATCAGGTTTACATATGTAGGCTACCGTTAGTAAATTAACCGGGAGATGTTTAGCATGTAGCATATTAGGGAGTATAGGGCTATGTTAAAGGACTTACAGTATATTAGTGCCTGTAAGAGGACTGCAGAGACACAACATGTGCAGCGTTGAAGTGCCCGTACACATTCACATCCACGCTAAGAGGTTGAAGGAACTGAGCGCAGCCTGAGCAGCCGTGTTTCCTCCTGCTCATCTGCGGACTATGTTAATATGATTAGACTGGATTATGGTAATGTGCAGGGGGATCTGGTGGGTGAGGGGCGATGCCTTGCTGCTCTCGTTTCGGGGAATAGTTAATTGGTTGGGTTGCTTTGATGTTGTGGTGATGAGAGAAGGGGGACGGTGGGAAAGGCTGGCAAAGGCGCCCAACAACTCAAGCCCATTTTATTTTTGGCCTATGAAGGATCTTTGCTGGCCTCTGTTGAAAAGGAAAGAAACCTGATGAAACCAATGGGAAATGATGCAGATCTGAAGATTCACGTTGTGAATACGCAGATAACAAGAATGGAGAGAAACATAGGCCACATTTGTATTCTCTCCCGCTGAGTGAAGCCTGTTGAGTCTTCTGTTGATGAGAGTTTTGTTTGTGGTCTGTTAGAGGTTCTTTACATCTCCAGCTATAGTCATTATTACTTGATTGGCCAAGTAGGCTACTGTGGTTCAAAATGTCCTCCATTCATGCTCTTAAGAAATGTTGTGGTGTGTAGTAATTGACAACAGTAATGAATGTACTTTCCTACATCGAAATGAACAGTATAGCAATGTTAACCTCACTTTCTGGTGCATCTTTAGTAGCTCATACAAATAAACTCTAGCCTTTCACAACTAAGGAGCTATTTTAACATCGTTATTATATAAGCCTCACAGCTGGAGAGGTCCACAATGTGCAAAAAGTGTTCAGCTTTTTTAACGTTTCATTATCTACTGTTGCGGTGGGGTTAAAGCTGCTGCTCCTCTATTTATTTAAGACTTTTACGCATGTTGCTTTTCCGGCATCGGCACATTTAGGACCAGCAGGTGTTCTGTCTGTAGAGGCAAAACCTGTTGTGATATTGGGCTGTGTAGATGAATATACGTTTACTCACTTTAGACATTACTGTACAAATTGCTCACATAAGTAGGCCAAGCCTGTTTGCAGCTGTGTCCAAGTCATGAACAACATCAATTGTTATTTGTAATGGTTACTTTAAGCTAATGATTTGTAATTGTATTACCAGGTTGTCAGGTTTCAAATAAAATGTGTCACGTGATAACAGTACAGAACCAGGCTTTCCCACAGGTTTGGACTCCAACCACGCTGTTTGGAATTGAGTCAGGGATGTGAAATACTGACTTCGACACCTTTGAAATCAAACATCTCTTGCACTGTAGCCTTTTGTCCTGAGGCCTGTACTACGAATCCAGTTCAACATGCCCTGGATATGTTTGAGTTACCCGGTTTACCTAATCCAAAACAAACGCGCTCTCGCTAAGCGGTCCTACGACGCTGGTTATCAACTCGGTAACTCAAGCCAGGGTTTCTCTGTCCGGCTGAGTGCGCGTTCACATGAAAGGGGCAGGGCTAGCAACATTTGACCAATCACAAACAAGGAGAAGCGTACTGACAGCGCAGCGTCATACTTCCTGAATGAAAACTGAACTATAATATTAGACAAATATGAAGAAGTTAAACTTTAAACATCCGTGACTTGAACACTTTATCCAGGATAAAAGCATAGTTGCAGCTGCAAGGTGAATACAGCTGGTAAAAGAAAAAGTGTTTGAATGCGTACATTAACAGGTTTATGCAGGGCCGGTTCTAGACATTTTGGTGCCCTAGGCGAGATTATGATTTGGTGCCCCCCCCCTCCAAGGAATACACAATAGAATATATAAAGAATAAATGAAAACCTCTGTCGCCTGTCAGCGCAACATACATGATGACGTTTAAAAACATAAAAAATAAAGGGCGGTGCCGGCCGTCAGCGAACCGAGCCGGCCGTCAACGGGCCACTGACGACCGGCCGTTCTGTGATTCTCCAGAACACACAGATGGCCAGTCTGCCCCTGGGTGGAGGTGAAGGGAATGAGCACTTTTACAGCCTTTTTGGCGAGGTGGGGGAACTCGGTCTCCACAGACAGCCAAAAGTGTGCAAGTGTCACTTTACTCGTCTTTTTCTCGTTATTTTTTTTCTCACGCTGCTCCTCCCCTGAAGCTCTCTGGCGCCCCCCAGGGGAGGCGCGCCTCACACTTTGAAAACCGCTGACCTCGGTAATATACATAAAGGTTTCAAATGTATTCAGTATTATATGAACATGTTTGATTTGGGGGGTGGACGTCACATCCTCTAGGGGGGTTCGGGGGTATGCCCCCCCGGAAAGATTTGTTTTAACATTTAAAAGTAAAATGCTTCAATCTGGTGCACTTTGAGCAGAATTACTAGAGACCTGATCTAGGGGGTACAACTTTAAACACCTATCTGAAAAAGATCGGTTTACATTTTAATAACCAAATAAATATGTGAACATAACCAACAACCCATAGCCAATAACAAATAAATGTAACGTATTTTATTTTTGTTGTTCATTTATATCTTATTTTACCTAGTTAACATTCATTTATTTATGCATATTTTTTAATATCTCCAGTTTTAAACGTGTGTCCTATAGTATACATTGAAATTATTTCAAAACCTGTTCATCCCAATAATTATAAAGGAGTGCCTTGTGCTTACATAAATTCTGACCAAACCGTTTGAGACCCACTGAGATAACTTAGACTAAAGTGAACTATCTAAACACTCAAGAGTCCTTTACCACTGAGCTGTAGTTATCAGCCTCAATCCAACAACAATCCGCGGTACCGATGCGCGCCCTCTCTCTCTCTCTCTCTCTTGCTCTCTCGGAGGCTCGCTCGCTCGCACTTTGGCTGTGAGCTGCGGGCGCCTGATAAATCAACATCCGCCACTTTCATCACTTACAGCGCCCGTCGTACAGGGCAAATTAAAAGTGTAACCAGGGTGAAAAGGGTGTTACCTTGACTTAATTATGAATGTTGTTACATCAAGGCTGAAAATTAGGATGAGCCAAACAGTCAAAAATGTTTTTTTCCCTCCCAGAACTACCAGCGCAGCGCCCTAGGCGACCGCCTATGCCAAAAACCGGCCCTGGGTTTATGATATCACTGCCAGTCTGCCCCGTCTAAGACACGAGTGGATCTGACTTTAATTACATTTGACTCGAGCGTTTCGTCAACTTAATGAGTTGCTTTAAATAATACTTCTGCATACAGTATGTGACACTGACAGTGGCGGCGCCAGGGTATGGCTGGGGTAGGCCACAGCCATACCAAGAAATGGCTTAGCCCCACCTTAGCCCCTCCATGAAAAATGATGTTAAAGTAAGCAAAATAAAGTCCGCCAACTCGCGCAGAGTAAATTGCACAGACAGCAGTTAGTAAGATTGATTTCAGTAGCCACTTGTCTGGAAATACCGAAGACTAGAAACGGTTTTGAAAACTTTTGTCACGTAGTGATCTTCTTCTCAATAAAACATCTTTGATAATGTCTTCTGGCCAATCAGAATCACGATAACGGCGTGGTGTTGTTGCAGGAAGTCCCGACAGAGAATACTTTTGCTGTAGTACATCTCTATATACATCGATACAACACGTAATGAAATAAGACCCCACGGTTTGATGATTGATAGGTGTGTGGGCTCTTTCATTTTGACACACAGAACAATGGGGGCTATCCACCCTTATCCACAATGTAAAGTCATTCACACAGCCTCTTCCCCTTTCTCTCTGAGGAGCAGCAGGTTCAGCTTTCAGAACAAAGTAACAAAAATGGCATTCATTTTTTTAAATATGTAGTAATAGATTTATTTATTTTTCTTCTCAAGAGAGTACCAGAATGTGTATTTGATGTTAGTATTTAAAAAAATCTCCTGGGGGAGAATCCCCCTAGACCCCCCTGCAGGGGTTGGGTTTTCAGCATGTCAACTCTTTCACCTGTGGGGAAATTGCAGGATTGGCTCCAGGTCGCCCTTTTTATTCACTACAAGACAAATGTGCCTTTTTATTTCATACAGTTCAATTTGGATTGAGACAGGGAAATAATCTAAACCTCACGCGTGGCGTTTCACTGTCGGGGGGAGCGTGTATGTAATTACATTGCAAATACTGACTTGAGCCCCACCACTGTATGGGTTAGCCCTACCATAGATTACCCAACACAAATACTCTGGAGCCGCCACTGGACACTGAGTGTTGCACGGCCAGATACGGCTCAAGAAGCTGACACAGAAATATATGATACATTAGCCCGCTAAAAAGAGAACCAGCGTCGTAGGACCGGAAACCCAGAGTTTTCCCTGAAGTTAGCTCGCTAAGCGAAAATCCGGCTTCGTAGTACAGGCCTCTGAGCCCATAACATGAAATGATTTCATCAAATCAACTCAGTGAGTAAAGTATCCCTTTACCCTACAAAGGATATTCTTATCTTACAGCAGCCGATCAACACGTGGATACTAAAAAAAAAAACTTTCTTTTTCCATAATCTAAAACACACAACATTTCTGAATACTAATACAAAAAACAAATGTCGTATTTTGAGATGATCTAAACTCTACTAGTCAACGTTTGATACAACATTCAGAAGTAAACCTGCAAATGTAGACACACTCTTCCCTCTGCCTGAAATGACTCCATTGGACTCCTTTCATAACATTGTAACATAACGGTGTAACCCCCCGCGCTGCTATTGGCTATCGCTCCAACACATTATACGTGATAGGCTAAGGGCCGTCCCGCTGCTTATCACAGACTGGGCTCTGGTTTCAGACAGAGGGTGAAAAGAGGTGCTGCAGCAGAGGCAGTATGAGAAAAATAAAGAGCTTTTTGAACATTGAAGCATGGAGACATGTCACAGGAGAGACACAACATACAAATATGAACCTGGAATTGAGCATAATAGGGCCCCTTTAAGATTAGGATTCAAAACGAAGACAAAGGTTGATAAGTAAAAATCTTGCAATTTTATTTGCATATAAAGGCAGCTAAATATATCACAATGAACTGAAAGAGAGAACTAACATTTCCATGAAGAGGGATACAATCAGAGAAAGAGCGAGAGAGGAACAGAGCACGGAAAGAGCATTTACAGCGGCAAAGTTGAGACAACTATTGGCAACATTTTTTTTGTGCTAGCAAGATTGCATTTACACACAGTGCAAAATTAGAAAAAAGAAAAGCAATAAAACACAAATACTATCAGATGTACACTTTAAAAGGACAGCTTTACCAGGTTTAGGCAGGCGTGTTGTTGGGAGCAACCAGCACCTGTTGGATTGTGACTCTGACAAATGTTCCTCTCTCATCCAAAATGAAAGTCTACCCTACTGGCAGAGTCCATACAAAAAACATTAAAGAAAGAGCGTCTGATGGGAGCATTAAGGAAACAAGTCAATTATCTGGTGCATACGGAAGAAAATGCACCAGATTTTCATTTTTTTTGTCAAACACTACTTTTAGTACAGATGTTTTACAACATGAATATATAATATATATTTATATATATTTTATACATACATTTTCCAAATTAGATCAGAAATCCTTAATGGGATGTTACAAAGTTAGTTTTAAGGGCTGTAATTTGATAGCTTTCTGTCCCTGCGTTAGTCAGGTGTTGTTTTGCGGGTAATAAATAAGGACTTTTCTCTGAGCTCGCAGAGAGTGGGGCTCTAGCTGAAACATTAAAGCTAGTTTAAGGCAGCGTCCCTGTCAGCCAATAAGAAAAGAGGAACTGACGAGAGAAAAAAAAATTGATCTAAACACAAAATATCAGATGATACAACATAAAACAATGGCATCCATTGTCCGGCCAATGCAAACCAAACATAAAGAAATTGTACAAATTCACAAAGCATCATTTATCTTACAGATCTGACCAATATTTATCAAGAGCAAGATTGTTTAACCACAAAATCCCCCAGAAAAGGAGAATACCGGTGTTGCTTGCAGCTCTGTTTCACATTCAACCAAATTGATTTGACATTGCATACATGTAGACTTTGTCACTTCTTTTTTTAAATATGATTTTTCCAAATTAACAAAGACATGCAGAATTGATGGTACTAGGGTACGGAGGGGACAATCATGTTGATATCCCTCATGATTCACCTGTCATTATAACATTTACTTTTTTGTGACAATCTAACAGCTTATGTCAGAAACGTAAACTTGAGTTAAAACCCCCAACAAAAATATTAATTTGTTAAAGAAATAATGTGTGAAAAAATAAGCTTGTTTTGTAGAAAATAACTTTATGAAACCTTAATCAGAGAAAAATGTTTCCTAAAATCATTGCTCTCCTCAGATAATTTCCTGGATGATGTTGTCACTTTTACTTGTAGCTGTAAAATGATTACAAGAAACCCGGAGATACTAAAAATGCTAACTTGCATGATGCAATTCTCAGAATGAATGAGATTAAATAACGTTGTTGTTCCTCTGGAGAAGAACAAACCCTGATATCTGCCACCACGCTGACTGGAAATTGGCGCAGGAAACAAGTATTGTTGGCACGTTTGGAAACAAAAACACCGGGATTCTCCTTTGACCCTCCCCGACAAACCCCCCCAACCCCCGCCCCACATCTTCTCAATCTCAACAACAGCTTGGAGAAGACCAAAAAGTTTGCAAAGAAACACTTAGAATTTTTTTTTTTAACTTGACATATTTATAGAAAAAAAAGGAGTTTATGGTGCCCTGGCCCCTCCCCGCCCCCTCCTCTGGTCTCAGGAGCTGGAGGGGTTGGGCAGGTCGAACACGATGGGGGGGTTGGTGGGCTGGAAGCTGACGGTGCAGGTCGATGAGTTGACGAACGTCGTGAAGCCGTCCGTCATGATCCCGTAGCCTGAGGGGGGGGGGGAGGAGACAGACGTCAGCAACAGGAAACATACAACACTATACACTCAGGGAGGACAATTCTGATAACATCATTCCACCAAATCTGTAATCTTTGTGCTAAATATATTTATTTTACTTAAATTTACTCTTGAATTTCAATATTTTCTCGTTTAGGGTTATCTTTATTCTCAGTACCTTCGTGTATGCCTCCGAAGGCATGAAGTTTGGGCCGCACCCTCTTCTGCACCGTGTTGAGCAGCTCCACACAGCCGACCCGCTGCAGCTCCTTAGGAACCCAGTCTCGGAAACCTACACACACAGACATGTTAGGAGGTCAGGACGTCTCAGTTCCACAGACTGCTCGATGTATGGGAATGCAACACGTGACCTTAACGAGGTGGTTTAAAATAAAGCAGCAGATAATCTGACCATCAATAAAGTGAAACAGTGACGAGCAAGAACCTTTTTTCCCCTTAAAATGAGTTATTTAGGTGAGCTGAACTTTAATGAGGCCGAACTCTTTGTGAGCTGTTCTTCGAGTTTCAAGGGATTCCAATGTCTTTTTCTGAATCTGGTTGTTATTCATTCCTGGCTCTGATTCCTATTGTATGTGACATTAGAAATGTACTTTATAATTTGTATTGTTACAAAAATCATCTTTATTTAGGCTTCAATATGCTACCACTTGTCCTAAATGCCTACGTTTCTGTTATAAAGTAATAATTAAGAAACAGATATTCTCTTATATCTTGCTACAGACATGCTCAAAGTCTCTCCTGCTGAAAATGCTTTGTCATATTGGACTTTCTCACACCTCACTACACCTCACATTCTTGCTGATGCAACTCGTTCTTCAGATTTCTTCGTCTCTTGTGCAACCCTTATTTTGTATTCAATTTGTTTTGTCTTCTAGATTTGGAAAGCCCTCCTACATCTTCAACATCCCCCTCCCCCCAGCTCTGTCTCCTCTCCCATGGTCTCTCTCCAATCGTTTGCAGCGTCTGTCACATTGCTGCAAAATCGAGTTTCCATGCAATCAAACCGCCACAGCGGCGGCCGCAGCAGCAACCCTTCGTAGGCGAGAGGAAAGGAAATCACTCAATAAAGCCAGATGGAGAGCGCAACAGCAAAAAAAAAGAACTGGGGCCCAAACAACTAGAAGGAAAACTGAATCAGTGTGAAGTGAAAACAAAACAATATGTATTTTGTATTTGATAAAGTCAAACACAAATATTAAATCTGACTCTAGATACTGCTGGATTTAAATGAAAACAGTGTTGACTTTAGCGCACACACACACATCTACATGCACACACATCTACACACACACACACACACACCTACACACGCCTGCTGAGACGCCTCCAGTGACTCCATACAGATTTGGAATAATGAGGCACAACCTCATTAGATATGGTGATGAGGGGGCTGTGATTGGTTAATTGGACTCACCGAGCGGAGGTCCGTGGGTCATCAGGATGTCGATGCCTTCAGGGACGAGGTTCCATTTATCCAGCAGAGACTGACCCCGAGGCAGGTTGAACCCCCAGCCGTTGAACCACGGAGTCCTGCAGAGACGGAGGGAGAGGGATCACATTAACACTGAGACTCCACCATGATTACGGCACAGCGATAAATTGATATCTGGGAGCAAAATGTATTTCTGAATTTATGCATATCCCTTTCATCTTGCTATTTCTTAAAAGCGGCAAGCAACTCTTGTTTTAAATGCTTGCTGTTATGTTTTGTGTCCTTATTAACTAGATGTACTTCATCCATTCACTTCTTGAGACGTTGATGCATGTTCCGGTTTAAGTTTTTTTGTGCTAGGTTTTTCGGAGTTTAAATAAATTTATAAATAAATGGTAAATAAATACTGTAAATTTAAGACATTGTATGCAATGTAAACAATGCAAACGTAACACTCAGGGATATACTCAATGCATTTCGGTGTGTGACATTGAACCTAACAGCTTTGGTTCGGTAACACATTTGATTGGTTAGCTGTGGACAGTACAACCAGATGTAAACAGAAACTTGACATATTGTCACCCTAAACATGTGTTTTAGCAAAGAGTTTATAATTCACACATCCACAAGAGACAGAGCAACATAAGCATGAATTCACCAGCAGGAAACACCCTTTACACTTAAAGCAGGAAGTGAAAATACACAAGGGTTACATTTGAAACAAGCACCTTTGAATGGTCGGACTGTTGCCTTGAATAGGGAGCGTTTGGTTTGACGCACCCTATTGGTTAGAAGAAGCTTTAAATTCAAAGAGGCATGATCAAGTTTAATTAATTTAAGAAGCCAGAAATATACGACTGACTGCCCAGGCCTTCTAGAAAAAAGTAAAGTAGTGAATTTCTAAGCAGCAGGGAGCCACATCATGTGTCATCCCCCATGCCCACTGCTACTCAGGCTGCAGATTGATTGACAGCAGCCGGGCCACCTCCGGCAGCCTGGATGGGAGTCTGCAGCTCGGGGGTGACAGGCAGCGTCTCAGCCTCCCCAGCAGACACAAAGAGAGCCCGATGTGGCTGAGTGGGAATGAGGGATGGAGGGATGGATGCAGGGGGGGTGAAAAACGGATGAAGAAATAAAGCGTGCCGCGTGGAGGTTGGACACAGGAGCGGGGGCGGGGGATTCCGAGGGGAGAAAAATAAATTGAGTGGAGGCTGGTTGATAAATTGAGCCTTCATTTATCACAATAGTTGTAATGGCAGAAGAAGGCTGACAAGAGAGGAAAGGAAGATAGATGATCAGCACACCATCCCTCAGTATATAAGCTGACCTGCTGCAAAAAGCCCAGAAAGAAATCCTTTCATTCGAGTTTTGCAGCAGAAGAGGCGCAGATGAAAAGATGATTTCCACTCTTTTATTCCCAGGTTGCTTCGGGACAGACCGCTGAGTTCGGAGAACTTTCCGGTCACTTAGCGATGGTGCTGCGGATGCTATTTGACCGAGGGGAAATCAGGGCTCCACAAACATCAATAGGCTTTGTTACAGTGAGGGATAGCTGCTCTGGCGCTAATCAATACTCACTGTTCCACAGGAGGGCCAGCCCCAGCACACTAGATGTGTAAAACATCTCGACCCCTCCTGGTTTTTAAAACGCAAGCAAACTCTCAGCTCAAAATAAAAACACACACAAAAATTCAGCGTGGTGAGAGAAAAGAGCATTCTAAGAACCGCCTCATCCAGTTTGGGTCTGGTGCTTGAACAATATTGAGTGTTTGCGCGCTTCACAAAAAAATGAGGTGATGGCGGCGGACCTGAAGCTCTGTCTTTGATTTGCTCGCTCAGTCGTTGCCTCGTTCTCTCGCTCGGTGGAGAACTGAGAAATTAGGTTAAAAATGAAATGTGAGGAGTGCACAGGGGAGTGAAGGCCACAGACTGAACTGATTAATTAGAACTAATCACACAAATCGGAGCTAATGGAAGTCTAATGGATTACTGGGAAGGCTCGCCACTTCACGGATGGATCTAGCGCTGCTGTGGAGGAACTCGGAGAGTGGTGAATCAGAGCCGAGCTGGCCAGGTCTGCCGGCTGCACACGGGCAGGCTATTTGTCTGGCGCTAGTTTTGACTAATCGCAACAAGGCCATACTTTGAAAAATGGCAAACGCATTTATTTCCCCCCCATTCAGAGAAACGAATTGTGGTTTCAGGCAGCACAAATAAATAAATAGCTGGAACGTTGAATTTGCTCCGTGTTTCACATGTTTTCCCCTGCATAAACACATTCATCAGGGAGATGAAACATAACCCCTGACATGAGCCGAGGATCCGCAGCTAGCCAAAAAGGTCCTGACTGCATGCAGAGCGAGGCGCTGCAGCTCCACGCCACAATGGCCCCATTGTCGGCTGTCTGCCTATGAAATATACCTTCCATGCAAGTGCATTTGTTAACCTCCGCCAAGATTAATGACATCCCGGTCACATAAAGGAGAGATTGTTTCCTGTGTGGCTGTGACACAGGTTTTATTATACTGTACTGCAGAGTGTGTGTGCGTGTGCGTGTGCGTGTGCGTGTGCGTGTGCGTGTGCGTGTGCGTGTGTGTGTAGTGGGCAGAGTGGACGTCCACCAGCATCTGAGTAGGATGAAGTGTTGAACAGAATGTACAATGCCAGTGTCTCAGTCTGTTCTCAGAGTGTGTATATGTAGATCAGCTTGTATGTGTGTGTGTGTGTGTGTGTGTGTGTGTTTGTGTTTGTGACTACATTCGAAGCAGAGTCTTTCCTTGACACTCGCCATCTGGAGCGTGTCGCTGTGGCAACAAAGGAGAAGCGTCTGGAGGCAGGCACAGTGGGAAGTAAAACACAGATCACGGAAATAGAAGTAAGAAAGAATAAGAAGAGGTGTAAAGAACGAGGTAAGACGTAGTCATGTGGTCATGTGGTACCACGCCAGACGATGGTTTCATGAAATACAAAAATAAAACTTACTTTAGGAAATATCTTTTAAATACAAAAATGCAGCTTCAAAAGGACGTGAAGCCCGTAACCATGGTAACTGGGACATTTAACGATTCCTCCCCCACTCCCCCCCCTTGGAGTCAAACAGTGGAAACAGGTTCAAATGTGCAGCCTGGGCCGGCAGCGGAGGTGAAGCAGACAGAAGCCATTTAGCGCAGAACGTCAATATTCAATTAGCCCGGTGGATATCATTAGGACGGCGGGGCAGCGTCTCTCTGGGCTTGACACCACTCTTAACCCCTTACACACACCACCCCCCCCCCCTCCTCCCCCAACCTACTCTCTAGATCCCTAGACAGAATATGATACCCCCTAATAATACACACACGCACAAAAATGCTTTGTTCCTCTCATTACGCCTATTTAATCCGACTCCTCCCCCACTTGATGGATCATTTTAACAATTTTCTTACACCTCACTGAAGTGTCTTTGACGTTTCTGTGTCAGTGACCCAGAAATGACGTGCTGGGTGCTATGGTCTTGTAATGAAAGTGTATTGTACTGATCATCATCATAAGGCAGTACTATTTTAATGAATGATGTTATTCAAATGAATTGGATTTAAAAACAATACAGGTAAAACCCCGACTCTTATCAATAACGTCATGATAAATTAAATAAAACACTATGATCCCAAACCACTGATCATTTTGCTGAAAATCTCCGAGGTTACATATTCTCAATATTTTTCTTTTTACCCTCTCTAACCTGCTGTTTCTTTGCTGCCTGGCTTTCTCCCTCTATGTGCACCACACATTCAGGTCAACCTCTCTTGTACCCTGTTCCTGAACTACACAAACACACACAGGTTCTTTCATTTACCCTGTGCAGGCAGACTGTTTAGCAAACAGGGTGCAGACTCTCGGCCACCTCTGGTGTGTCTCATTCAACACACACCTGAGACCCAGGAGAACAGACCCCACAACACACACTCTGGAAAGAGGAGGCAAATACTGTCTGACTGTTTGTACCATTACCGCTGTAAAGATCCTGACTGTATTCATTTCTGCAGCCTAAAAACTTCCTGTTTACAAGTGAAACCCCCCCCCCCCCCCCCCCCCAAAAAAAACAAATTATCGAGGAAATGTGTTTAAATCCAAAGAAGTACAACACACACATGCACACAGATACATGTCCCTGCACGGCGAGACGGAGCGCTGTGTCTGTGTTTTGGTCGTGTTGACAGCAGCGATAAGATCGAAGCATGTCTCAGGTAGAGTATGAACCTTCATCTAAAAGCCACAGAACAGTTGCACCCTGGGATATCAGGAACAAGCCCTACCGTGACCAGCCCAGAGATAACAGCAGAGAGAGGGAGAAGAGAAGAAGAGTTGAGAGAGTGTGTGTACAGGTCCAGCGATCCATCCTGTCTGACCTCTGAGTCAGAGCGGCCCCGGGGTCAGCGGGGGGAGGGGTCTAATTGATCAACCTGTCAGAACCAATGAGGAGGGCCATGTTAATGGGACTTTTATAAGCCCCGCGGGACGCACCACCTGACACTCAGAGCTGTATGAGTATGTGCAAAGCATGCAGTGCATGTACTGTGTGTGTGTGTGTGTATATGTGTGTGTGTGTGTGTGTGTGTGTGTGTGTGTGTGTGTGTGTGTGTGTGTGTGTGTTTGTGTAATCCCACAGCACAGCTAGCCTTATTAAAAGGAGCCAAGTGGAGACTCTGGCTGGGTTTTGACAAATGGCCTCTCAACACCAAGGCCACCTTTGCAAACTTTGGGGACGAGGTAGAAGGCGAAGTCACAAGGGTGAAGGGGCCGTGTATGTAGGAGTGTGTGTGTGTGTGTGTGTGTTTGTGTGCTCCAGCACTAATAACCTGTGCCTAGTGACTGATGGAGTGTGCAATGGATTAATCTCGCTGCAGACATGCTGCCAAACGCAGAGGCGCTAAGGGTTAGCAACCGGACTTGGCCCGCTTAGGAAAGGCTACAACCACAGGGACGAGTTGGTTCAAACTCACACACTTACACACACATTCACACACTCTTTCTCCCCAGGGTGTCTCTCCACGCTGAGATACAGCCAGCTGCAGTTTGACCTACAGGCCCTAATGTAAAACAACCGCTGCATCAGCCAGCAGACGCTCCGCAGCACACACAACTGGGCCGGCAGCTTCCAGCCATCACTACATGCAGGTCTGAGAGCAGCACAGAGAGAGGAGTGAGAGGAAGAGAGAAGAAAAGGGCAAGAGCCCAACATTGTAGCAGGAAATCAAATGAGAGAAGAGATGGTCAGAGTGTATCCCCTGCCCTCATTACATCTACAAGACATCCTCTTACATCCCCCTCTCCCTTCAACACACACTCATACTCTCTCCGGATCAGCACAAACATCAAAGCAATCAAAAACTACAGAAACTGAAACTGCTCGTCTGGAAGTGTGACTTAATTCAATTTACTTTATTTTCCTTGAGGAACTTCATTTGTGCCGTGGATAAATGAGATGTATAAAGCATGCATACAATTCAATACGTGCCCAATTCACATTTAAAAGCTAAGGATAAAAACGTGGAGTAAAAGCTGGAGGTAGTAAAAGTGCAACAATTAATATTGACAGAGTGTAAAAACAATTTAAACCCAATAACATTTACCCCCTCAAGGGATGACGCCATTGCACCAGGTTACATTTGCTTTACAGGGCTCCGGTCTGACACCATTTAGTAAACGTGCAGCGTTATATACATGTAGGCTGCACCAAGTTGGTCAAAATAGGATACTAGTGAATAAGGTCTCACAAAAGTGATTAAAACTAAAAATGCTGCCTTGGGAACACTTTGTTACTGAGATAAAACACATGACTCCGTCACAAAATTAGCAAGAACCACAGGTGGTGGAGAAGAACTCCTGAATTGTTTTGGGTTTTTCCTGGTATTCGTTCTGATTTGTCAGAAACTGCTTTGAAATAAACACCCTTCATACTACACAACTATTTCCCAAAGACATTCAAGACATGCAGGTGCAGAGCTGTGGATGTGGCAGGTGGGGTTTGGGAGGAGTGTTATGGGAACACGGATGTATCCACATGTCCAACATGGAACACAAATACTTTGAAATGTGGATATGGACTGTCAGGAAGCTGGGCATGTCTGAAGAAACTGGAGACCAAAGTAATAACGAGGGGGGGGCTTTTCTGAGAACCTGTATGGGGGCAGGGGCCGCAGCCCATTCAACCTGCCCTGAGACACAGGGACAAGGGTCCCATTACCCTGCTCCAGCCTCGACCTCTGTGAACTTGATCCTGGGGAACAATGTAAGAGGGGGAAGGGTGGAATAGGGGAAGGGGGAGTGAAGGGAGGCAGGGCTGAGGATAATATCTCTGGGAAATAAGTGAGCTTTCCTCAGTGACAATAAATGCTGGACAAGGTTTCATTTCCCAGCTCTGCTCCAAGGACCGGGGCGGAAACCTTTTCCTACGGGTTTCAAACGGGGAAAGTTGAAGGTGAATCGAAAGAACGCACTCCATTACACAGGTGTGTCTTTCAGGCCGTTTCAAAGCTGAACCCTTTCTGTCTGAGCACAAAGACTGCAGCTCCAGGTCTGCAAGTTAATTGAAAAAGCTTGAACATTTCAAACTTTCATTTATGACATACAATACTGGGAGCAGAAAGGAGATGAAACAAAATTATTTAAAAAAGGACTATTGTGTGATTTGGCCTTTGCATTCAGGCCGAATGCTGAAGGTCTGCGGCTCTATAGACTTGAACTGAATTTTACCAGAGGAGAAAAAACTCATATTGACATTCTTTGAACAAAGGGAGACATAAGAAGTTGGGACATTCAGACTTCAAATCTTGTTAAGCCGGATTGTGAAACACCAAAATCATCCACTCTTCAATACATTTTCTATTATTCCTCTTTCCTACTCTGTGTTTGTGTTATCGAAGGTGAACCTGCTGTTCCATGCTAGCCTCCCTCCCCTGCACTAACATTGTTGGACAGTTAAAGAAATCAAACATTGGTTAGAAAGAATCAGAGATATTGTTTTTTGTATTCCACACAATCTTCTTCTGCAACCATTTCAATTGTTCCCAATGAGGAGGGAGCATGTTGTGTGTGTACTGCTGGTTGAAACTCTCTGATCTTTCAGAAATGTGCTGGTGTTGCCACTGTTGATGATCCAAAAACGCTATGGATACACAGCCAACAGTTCAGTCGGAGGTTCAGGTTATGGTCTCTGCTGATGTAGCTTCGACCTGCACTTTTAAGCCCCATGTCCTGTCTGCCACACATGTGACCCGTTACATGCATATCTGGTGTTGTCGATGCAAACATTAAAGCATTTTAACAAATCCTAATTTACATACATTCAAAACCTGCATAAACTGGTTGTTGACATCCACATCTATAACTTTAAGGATGGTGAGTTTTTTTATTTTCTTAAATAGAGCATATTGCATCACCTTCATCATTACATTACCTCACTCTATTGTCCATCTTTTTATTTACAAGATTCTCTGATGTGTAATGAATGTCTATGGCCAACATGTCATCATGAAGGGATTGATCAAGCTAACCTTTGATATGAGAGACCTTTTGAAGTTATAATTATTACACCCTATATCTTAAATTTCATATTTCCTAATTCTATTTAACAGACATTAAAGAGTACATTAAAGGTGCCCTGGCTTACACAATGGGCTTTTCTTGACAGTCAGATGCAGATGATTGATCTTTTTAGTATTTGTAACTGTGGAACAACTCTCCTTCTGAGGAATAGTAGTAGAAAGAAAGCAGCAGCTTCTCACATCAGGGTATATGCAGGAATCCTGAGGTCAAATGTAATACCTTTTTAAGACCCTTTCCATACATTTTAAGACCTCATCACCACTTTGAGTTTTAACCGGTTACCTTGGCGACACACTTTACCTCACATTTACTATATACAGTATTGATTGTTCTTCCTCCTTATCTTCCAACCATTTGGACGCAAACTTGCATTTCCCCATAACGATGTTGTTTAACAACCGGCGTAAACGGACCTCCGCGCGCTATCAAGCAGTGAGCGTGCGATGTCCTGTTCAGATGACGTCAAATCCAACGGGATGCCATAAATAAACTACACAGAATCACCCTACACACCTACGCAATGATTACATTCAGGCAAACTGTAGAATACAACCTCTTTGGACAATTTATATACTTATTGAAAACAAGCTACAAAATGTAATACCTTGGAAAATGCCTTTTAATAGGCTTCATTTTCGCTAAATTGATTTATCAACTTTTAATACTTTTTAAGACCCCGCGGACACCCTGCACATATTGCTGTCAAAAAGCCGGGAGCACAACCTGCCTTGTCCTGACATGACAGACCGACCAGTATTTGCTGGAGAAGTCAAAGGTCAAGGGGGGAGGACGAGGTGTTAAAGGCAACAGGAAGAGCCAGGGGGTCGATCCAGTGCAGATACATGGCACTCTGTTCGCGGTTATTGTGTGGACCTTACAACGAGTGGATGCTCACCGGGGCACGGAGACGCAGTGGCAACAATAGGCACAGGAAAGCACACAAACTGGCATTGTCAACCTCATGGGTTTGTATACACAGAGCCGGAATACAGACAAAACAAAAACACACAAGGCTGAAACGGGCAGCCTGTCAGACTCAGGAGTTGGACAGAAGTACCCATAAAATATAAACCATAAAAACACACTAAAAGTTAATTTAAATGCAGTTGTTTTAGGGGAGAATGGTGGAAAAATAATTTCAGTCGCAGATCTACAGATATCAATCTGTCTAAAAGATCATGCCCTTTTGCCATTCATTTGGCATATTCCTTAAAATAAATGTCCTAAATATAAACTGACTTTTGCATCCATTGTTGGTTGTTTGCCTGATCACTGAATGGAGGTCCTAGTTTGCCCACGTTTTTTATTTACGACACTTCAGCCCTGCAGACACCTGGGGGTTCCTACCACCCACATCGGGTATCTAAATCCAGCGAGTAGAGATAAGCAGAGTGTCGTCCTTGCCGCTGAAGCTGTGCAGAGGTCAGCCGGAAGGAAGGGAAGTGCTGCAGGACGATGTGAATGCTATCACCGGCGAGCAGCAGCCAGTCGGTAGGCTGCCCTTCTGTTTATAGAGCTGTCGTTGCCGCCGTGATTGATGGCTCGCTACAGACAATCCACATCTCCCTCACGGGCCACAGAGTGCGGTGGGAGACGGAGTGGGAGAAACTGAAGTGTGTGTGAGAGCGTTTGTGTGTAGAACACTGGGAAAAAGAGAATACTGGGAAAAACAGTTCCAGCTGTGGTGAATGTTTAATCCATGACCTAGTCCTACACTGTAAAATCTCATGATCCATTTATTTAAATCAACTTTTTATCATGCCTCCTATGTCCTTAAATGTTGTCGTCTGTTTCAAGGAAGGTGATCTTGAATTGTCAAATTGCATTATGTTGTCGTTATAAAATGTCTGAAATTAGCCAAACTAAACTATGAAGTTCAAGTTTAGGTAATTAAAAAAATGAAGGCAGCGAGGTAAAAGATAATGTTTATGGACCCAGAACACGCCAGCTATATTTGATATGTGATCTTTTACAATCATTTAACTGAAACTCTTATCAAAAGTGACTCATTATAAATGCATTTAAACCTGTTGGCACAACCCAAGTGCAAAAATGATGCACGTTCATCAACTTCTTCAATACGCTGCTCTACCTCAAGGGCTACAAACACAAGGTTATTCTTTAGGTCAGTTGTCGGTTTGCAACAAAACATATGAACAGTTTCTGCAAACAGTCTTGAAAATCTCATTTGATGCTACAGCAGCGTACACTCTCCTGGGAAGCCTCTCTATAATCTATTTACCTTGGCTGCAGGAAACTTTCTCCCACTCAGCCACGATAACACCAAGTGATGAGGTGATACTGTCTGACTAGTTTTAGTTCATCCAAAACATGTTGAATGGGGCGGAGGTCAGGGCTCTGTGCAGACCAGTCCTTCCTCTGAAGCAAACTCAAACTATTTCTTGATGGAGTTGGTTTTGCACAGAGTGACATTGTTGTGTTAAAAGATCAAATGGCCTTCCCCAAACTGTCAATGTGCGCTGTGGCTCCTTTCACTGGAACTATCCATCTCAAACCATGCAGCAAAGTCCCAGAGTACACGTGGACAGGGGTGTCCACACTTTCTATTAGTCTGTAGACTGTTTACAGAGGACCAAGCTTCAAGTGTGGACTGCTTTTAGAGGATAACTAAACTGCAAAAAACAACACCTTATATAGTCTGATTCAACTCCATTTAAAATTATTAATATTTCTTCCTTTTAAAACTTGCCATAAAACACAGTGGAGCTTGCACTTCTTTCCTTTCTATCAAAGACCTTCCAGCACTTAGCATCTCTCCTGCTGTATCCAGACTTTTTGTCACTGATGGTATTACTTATTCATCCAAGCTTCGGCTGCGCCTGCACTTACGATGGTGACCCTTCACACTGAACTCTGCAGAGAATAATGGCCAAGACAGTCAGGTACACTTTGAGCTGACATCTATGTGTAGGTAGAAAGAAAGAAAAAGAGCCAGCGTGGTAAAAGGTGCTGGCTGTTACATAGTGAGGTAAAAGGTGCAGCTAATGCAGAGCTGCTACACCTCAGGCCACAGCAGCTGGGGACACAGGGCTTCCTCTGCTTTTCAAATATTTATCATCTCATAGCGTGAGACACCGCATGGGATGGAAAACAAGACTGAGTCCTGCTGGGTCCAGGATCTGCCGGTGTACACACTCATACATACCACGACAAACACAGCAAAGAAAAAAACAAACAGATGGGAAGATTCAGATGTCAGAGACATACATGCGCCCCGGTTGTAACCAAGACCAAAGTGTTGATAATGATGGAGACTCTAGAATCTTATCTCTGGACTGAGCAGGTAGCCTGAGGTGGGGTTCAGGACCGGAGCAGGGGACCGTCTGCTGACAGTTCGCCCTCACTCTCCGGCTTGTTGCTGAGCCATCTTGGGCACCAATCCAGGGGATTGTGATTGCATTTTATAGCCTCAAGGAGCCTCCTCGTGTCATGTATCCGTCCTCATGTCGCAGGCATCTGCTTAGCTCTGGGCTCTTCAAGTCCCCCCTGTGCTCCCTGCTGTGCTGAATCGTTTGATTAAATCTGCATTGCTCCTAATCATACTCAGAGCTCCTACCTTCCAATATACCTACTACTCCCTCACTGCCAAGAGACACTATTATGCTTTTAGGGGTTTTCCCTTTCCTCTAGGGAGTTATATAGGTTCTTGGGCATGTACATGGTCTGCAAAGGCTAAAATCCCAAAGTCCTCTCCCACCCTGCCTGAAACACCTCCAGTGGACTCCTTTGTTTACTTCAGTAACATAGTAATCTCACTATGCAACAGTCGGGCTTCTATTGGCTAGAGCTCCAACACATTGTACATGATAGACTAACGGGCGGGACATCTCTAATTGGTTGACAATCATAACAGAGCCGGCCAGCTAACCAATCAGAGCAGACTGGGCTTTGGTTTCAGACACAGGGTGAAAAGAGGTGCTAGGCAGGCAGTATGAGAACAATAAAGAGCTTTTTGAACGTTAAAGCATGGAGACATGTCACAGTAGAGGCACAAAATACGAACATGGAAATTATCATAACAGACAATTTATGTAAATGTATTTCAATTAAAGAAACACGTTATTAGTGATGACAAAAGTAATGTCGCCAAACAACGTGGACATACTGTATCTTCAAATAGGAAGTTTAGGCGAGACGTAAGGCAACTGAAAACAGCAACCTGCAACTCATTTGTACTCATTTGCCTGTTCAATTTTCAGAAACTTGGAACCTATTTATTACCGCTTGCTCTCCTACCCCATCACTAGAGTATTCCTTATCAAGGTGACTAACCTGCACAGCCATTAGCTGCAATGCTATTCATTTCTTGTTAGTTAGTGCAGGTAGGCTGTTAACAGGCGACGTGCCATTAATTGTGCAGGTACAAGGGAAAACGTGACCCTGTTTCAGAGAGCTGCGGTGCACCGCCAACACCCTGCCGCTGTGTGTTTAACGGGCCTCATAGGGGAAAGAGTCTGACAGTGTGTTTACACAGTGGCATTCTGAGCTGGTATTAATAATAGATCCACTTAGCATTCAGAGGCACCGGTCTCAGCCACGCTGTTTGTTTCACAGGTCATTAAATTTATGCCGCAGCCCTAATGTTCATTACAGCAGCAAACTGGCCAGGGGTCTGTAACACTCGCTCACTGTCTTTAATCCCCCGCTGTATTCCTCACACCGGCTTTCTTTTCCTCCCTTGCTTATTCTCCCTCTCTCACATCTCAGTACAATTTCTTGACAACAAACCTTTCCGGGTTTAATTAAAAGGATTCCACCAGTCTTCCTCCGACTTCATTATTTGACCGGCAAACAGTTTAATTCAAAACAAACCTTTAGAAATATTCTAGTGTGAAACAAATGTTCTTGAAAATCTACACCCTTCACAATTGTCGTTCTTCCATCTGTGAGAGCTGTAGCTGCTGCACAGAGCTCCTGCTGTGAGGCCAGTTCTGCCAGTTTCACCTTGGTGGGCGAAGCTAGAGAGAGGAAGCTGATCTCTGCTCCGGCTGAACGGCTGGTGATTCCTCTTCCACTGTAAACAAACCAAAGTCACCAAGCTAACCTAGACTAGAGGTC
This sequence comes from Trematomus bernacchii, assembly GCF_902827165.1. NCBI lineage: Eukaryota > Metazoa > Chordata > Actinopteri > Perciformes > Nototheniidae > Trematomus > Trematomus bernacchii. The sequence continues at coordinate 20,420,440 of NW_022987973.1, forward strand.
ACAATGATAGACAAAGGCACACAATGGGAAAACTAATTAGGGCTTTTTATAAGGATTTTACTGAAATGACAAGACCGGAAGACCAGAGGAACTTGTATAAGCTAAAAGGGAAACATAAATAAATAAGTTTATGATACAGGCAGATTATTTTCTGTTTTGGTTATTATTTCTTCTCTTTGTCTGTATTTATACTCCACTTGTCTCTCTAAACCCGTTTCATCAGGTGCTTCAGCAGACAAACATTGATTTTACCCATCTCAAAACACAGACTTCCTGACGTAGGGGGGGAAGATTTAATGTGGAGACAAGGTGGGGGTTTAACATGCACACACACAAATAAACACTGCGTGAATTCACGTTGCAACCACAAACAGCAGACTGGTCCCACAGGCTCAAACCGCCCACCAATGCCTTCATTATGCCTTAATGGGACTGATTATTCTCTTTACAACCCCCCCCCCCCACTGCCACACAGTCCTGCCGGAGAAAACACAAACGTTTTAAGGAGCGAGCAAACACTTTGTTTAATCTAATCCTCTTGGAAATGTAGCGCACTTTGAAGGCCGACTTTACAGCCGCTGGAGGAAACCAACAGCATTGACACGCAGAGGAAATATTTCCTTGTGGGTGATTTTCTGTCAGTCTTCCTGGTATATTTATTTCAGTAAAGGCTAAAAAAAAATTATAAAAACAAAAAGCAGATATTAACCTTATAGTCTATCTAGGAGCTAATGGTTTCTTGTGTTTCTTATCCAACATCATTTGGTTTCTTGGACAAAGACCCCGACTGAAACCAGAATTGAAGATCAGAACCGACATTGATATATTGTGTTACTCTCTGTGGGAACTAGATGATCTCACCCTGTGTGTCTGTCATTACATGCATCTGTCGTCCCCTGTGCCCTGAGTCTGAGCGTTTGCAGTGGAGGATCAGAGGCTCTGCAGAGCGTCGAGTCGTGTGGCTCTCTAATTAAAGCTGACGCTGCCACTGAAGCCCGCCAGCCCCCGGGTCAAAGGTCACCACGCAACCGCAAGCAGGTAGCCAGCCAATGTGAAACAGGCTGAAAGGCAAGCAGCCACCACCGACAGCCTCCCCTCCTTAACCTGTCCTCCTCCCCCACTGGTCTCTGCTACTTCTTTTCTTCCTCTACCTCTTCTCTCCGTGAAGAAAAAACACTCGCCTGCACACATTTATCCACTGAATGAGAAGAATAGAGGCCGAATAGAAAAGTAGGAATGAGGGAGGGGAGGAAGAGGAAAGGCTTTTCAGCATATAGGAAGCTTGCACTTCAGAGCCCTTTCAGCGCAATGAAAGAGCGAGGACCTCGCTGCAAGGGTGCAAGGCCGGCATCGGAAGGCCAGACAAGTCACGAGACAAATAAATAGTAAGGTAACTTTGCTGTATAACCCTCGTATGAATGATCCAATGGTCTGTTCACCGAAACAAAAGCGTGCTGTTGACCTTTGACTGTCCATTCTTTTAAAGCAAAGTGGAACCGGACCTCGTGTGTTTTCCTGTTAAGAAAAAAAGCTGGTGCTGGCTGAGGGATCAGAAGCGCTGAAGAAAGCCATTCATCATGATGAAAAAAAAAGGAAAAAGGTCTCACCCATAGAGTAAAGAGTCCCTTGTTGTATTTGGTCAAGTACAAGTTAACCAGAGTCACATGGACTCAGAGGTCTCTTGTTTACAGCCAGGGTTATAGCAGCACGTCAGGAGGTCAGACACTGCAGAGGAGGGGAGTCAACAGCCTGGTCACTGCAGCCTTATCTGCAGCGTTTTCAGTCTGTTTCTGTGCTGCTCAGCCTTCTGAACACGAGGAACTGCTGGCTGTCAGATGTCAGCATCCACCTCTCTTTCCCGCTGCCTAGAAACACTCACGCTTTGAGGTCGCGTCCAGGAGTTGATTGGGGTTACATGCTCACTCCAAACAATCTGCACTGCCGCTCTTTTCTTGTGGTTTATTTGATATGGACCAAACAAATACAAACTGACACACTGATTACACAATTGCAATGTATTGTAACAGATGTGATGATTTTGAAAATGGGAAACAACCATCCCTAGCGGGGCTTTTGTATCAGCATCAATATAGAGAATACCATTTAGGAAGTAGAAATTAGTAAATAGAAAAAAAGACACCTAAAATCTTGTTCTTGTTATTTGGGGCCGGGTATGATTTGAGAAAAATATGATCTTATTTAATCATTTGTTATAAAAGAAGCCAAAATCTCTTGTACTACACATTATGTAAAAACAAGATTCTTGCAGAAAATATATAAATCTGCTTATCTGATAAAAGAATAATAAACATGACAGCTCTTTTTGTAGGTACCAAAAGTATGTTTGCACAATATGCAGCTAAAATCTTGCAGAACACCTCATTTCTGTGAAAGCTCATAAAAAAGACAAAAGACTTGGAGCTTAAATCTGAATATCCTAGCAAGAAACACGTCTACACTTTCACGCTGGAACCAAAAATAGCTGAAGGTGGGTTGCATTTCCTTTTAGTCTGGCGTTAAGTGTCTCGCTGGGGATGGATGGATGTGTCTCATACTTGAAGAAAAAAATTGCGAGCTTCAAGATAAAAGATAGAAGCCACATTAGGTGAAAAGAGAGAGCCAGATCTATACATTTACCTCACAACAGACAAAGAAAAAGATGCACTCAAGCAGCTTTTTATCCATTAGTTTCTGTAGGTTTCGTCACACATGTAGAATAAGAAGAGAGACAGCTCTTTATGTCTGTCTCCATGTGTCCCCATCAAAGGGAATCGCAGAGCGCCAACTGAGCCTATCACACACACTCATACATACACACACACACACACACACATACACAAGCGCAAAGCCACAGGAGTGATTACCTCCCAGCCGGGGGCCTTATGTGTATTGTAACCACAGTCTGTCCACACTGTCAGGGACAAACACCGATCTGACCTCAGAGCAGCCAACCCTCTGCTACACATCTAGAGAGCAGAAACAAACCCGCGTCTGAACACAGCTGTCTCTCTCCATCAGTCTCTGAGCGCTCAGTTTTTGGCTCACATCACACAGAAAGGTGGGAAACCCTCACAGGAGACTGTTGCTGATTCAGACTAAAGACCAACACAGAGACAAGCAGAGCAGGATGTCAAATTAACTACAGAGAGGATTTGTACAAGCCAAGCAGACAAATGGCCTCAAAAGAAGGTTCCAATCTAAACTATAAATCAACAGTCAAAAATCCTGAGATGTTGATGACAAACTAAATGATGTTATTATTATATTTATATAATTCTACTATTGGATCAAAGGTGTCAAGAAAATGTCCACAAAGTCCTTGTTTGTGTAAAAAAAATAATAATTAGGAAAAAGGGATTGGAAATAGAGTGCAACAAAGCAAAGGACGTTTTCTTACTGCTGGGAGTTTCTTTAAGTTTTCCTCTGTAAGAAAATAATCTGGACATTATACTAAAAGGACTGTTTCTTGAAGGCTTGCAAACACAGCAAGCCTTCAAACGGAGTGATCTGATTCCACACTGTCAGAAGTCATGACGAATGGATTCACTCCTTCTGCGTCACGAGAAAGACACATCGACCAAACTAACACTGGACAAGGGCTGCATTTAAAAAAAAAAGAGCAAATGTGAACACCAGACTAAATGACTTTTTTCCAGAGAGTCTCGTGTTGTGGCCTGGATCTTTTGGCTGTGTCAGCCTTTTCCAGGCCTGACAGAGTGTGATGGAGCTGCGACCCGTCGTGAGGCAGACCTCTGGCTGCCCGGCCGGTGACTGATGCACACCAGGCCGCGGAGGAGAGCTTTATTAAACGACGACGAGGAGCCATCACTCTCCCTCTGACACATTGGGGGCTCACCTTGGGGTGGGAGGCGACGGGGGGGAAGGAGGAGTCAAGGGAGATGTGAAACATTTAATCCATTTGTATGAACACACCTTTGTTAAGACGTACAGCGTTTGTTGGATTCTTTCTTTCTCAAAACGTGCTTGTTGTGTGACTGTGTATGTGTGTGCATATGTGACTGTCTCTCTGTCTGTGTGTGTGACTGTTTCTGTGTGTGTGTGTGTGTGTGTGTGTGTGTGTGTGTGTGTGTGTGTCATTTAGCAGGGTCGACATACTGCAGAGCGAGAGTGCGATGACAAATCCATCACTTAACCCTCTCATTCAATCCTTCGACACACACTGAAAAATGCTACACGCACATACACAATCAACACACGCATGCTACACCTGCAGACCTTGACAGCCTGCGAGAACAAAACCGCCAACGCACACCTCCTCCTTCGAGCCTTCATCAGCAGCTGCAGGAGGCTCCAAACAGTCTGAACATCCCGCATCTTCAACCTGAGCGCCCACCTGCAGCCGCAGCAGCACCCATGGGTGCAGCAAGCAGGGCCAACACACACACACACACACACACACACACACACACACACACACACACACACACACACACACACACACACACACACACACACACACACACACACACACACACACACACACACACACACACACACACACACACACATCACACACACACACACACACACACACACACACACACACACACACACACACACACACACACACACACACACACACACACACACACACACACACACACACACACACCACACACACACACACACACACACACACACACACACACACACACACACACACACACACACACACACACACACACACACACACACACACACACACACACACACACACACACACGTCCACAATGATCCGGCCACGGTAACAGATGCTTGACGATCTCTATTTTATGCTCCATTAAGTAAAGGTGTCACATTTTAACATCAATAAATCATTATCTCATTAATCTTGAAACATTGCTGTAATTAATGTGACACGGCTGTCGACTGATTGAAAACATTTCATTTCCCATAATGTAAAAATAAAAAGGATTTTTTTTGTAGCTCGACAACCATTCTTTATTTTTGTTTCCTTTGGAACCAAAGCTTGTTAAACCTTGTAAACGTCCGCAAGGGATAAAGAAATAAATATTGATTCAGCTACAAAACTGTAATGTTATTTCTTATCTACATAACTCCTGAATCAATATTTAAGACAAACAATTACCGTCTGCCAGAATTTCAGAGGGAATTAGGCGCTGACAGTGTTTTTCTATAGCACTAAATAATAATCTCTGTCTATTACAATTGTACATCCAACACTGGATTTTAATGAATAAATACAAATATCCCTGCAGGAAATAAAGGCATTTGTCTTGGGTGGCAAATACAAACTATTTTTATCCACTACATGTTTTTTTTCCAACCATAGTTGGCATTTCAGAAGCTCAGAAAGATTGACTTTACTTTAACTTTCTGCAGATTGAAATAAGCCCTTGACTTCTTGGTGACGGACATTTGTCAGGACCCATTGCCTCATCGAGGTAACGCTGCCATGTGCTCCCACTATGAGAGAGAAAACAGTTTGTCTCACTCAGAGTGTGAGTGTGTGTGTGTGTGTGTGTGTGTGTGTGTGTGTGTGTGTGTGTGTGTGTGTGTCTGGTGGGCAGACTGCCAACACAAACTGACAGCGGATGGCGCCGGCAAAGAGGTGACTTAAGTTAGGGGTGATTAAGCTAAAAGCAGCCGACACTAATGTCAGATCTCACACAGACACAACACAACATTCACTATGCTTGTGTGTTCTCTTTCACTTATAGCTGTATAAACATAATAAATACAATGATGTGAATATATTAGTTATCTTTTACAAATAAAGATTATTCACATAATGATTTGGCCTTCAGCAACTATATTTAAAAAAAGAGAAAAACCAACAATTTCAACAGAGAGAAAAACCTTTAAAATAATTTAAAATAATCTTAAAAGGTGAGTAGACCTGTGGCCTGATTTTCAAGGAAAGGTAACTCTTTGAATGGAAGTGTGCATCAGTTCTTTGAATATTTGTTATTTCCAGTTAGAGATGAAGGAGCTTATACAAACGTTCATTTACAGCGCTGACTAGACAGAAACGTTACAGTTCGCTGTGGAGATGTGAGGAATCACATCAATACGTCCAAATAAAGTTAAAACCTTGGATTTTAATCTGTTTTGTTATGTAGTTTATAACAAGGACACAATTAGTTATTGTCCGACAAGAGAAAAGAGTGTTTAAACATGTGAATCTTTTTGTATTATTTTTCCCAGAAGTAAACCATCATGTACTTTTGGCCACGAAGTGAAGACAGAGAGACGAATAGATGGAGGAGGGGACATTATTCCAGAGGAAAACAAACCTCACAGATTTCTGCCTGATATTCATACACCACCGCTGTGCTTAGCTCCCTCTCGCTTCCTCTCCATCTCACACACACGCTCGCTCACATGCACACACAGCTGACCTTTACAGTGAGAAAGGAATACATGAATAAAACTAAAATCTGCAAATGACAAATCTGCATTTGGCCCTCCAGGTTTCCCTTGGGGTGAGTTTCAGAGAGTCAAATGAGGGCAGTTGGATTTAATCTGCCGCCTCGGGAATGCACACACACAAATACACCCATACATGCACACAAAGGCAAGCCAGCGGACTGATTTGCTATTAAACGGACCAACCAAACATTGATTGTCATTTCATTTGCTAACAGGAACAAAAGTGATTACTGTGAGGAAAGAGAAGAGGAGAAGAATACAAATATGACCGGAAATGAGGAGCAAGGAGAATAGTATTGAGTCAATGGAATAGGAGAGAATCTCAAAGCAGAATTAAGAGTTCATATGACACGAAAGGAAGCAAGAAGAAGGGAGGAGAAGGAAGAGACTCCCCAGTGGACGCCGCAGAGGAAAAGAGAGGAGAGCAGGGAGGATCAGGGGAGGCAGCAGCAACAGTTTGACCTTGGACCAGGGAGTTAAGTTACGGTCAAGTCAAGAATCACAAAACGTGTTAATCCCCACAGACCGCCTTTCCTCTCTGCTCCCACTGCTCTGTTCCGTTTCAGTCAGCAGAGCTTATCGGAGACGGCAACACCAGCAGGATTCCTCTGATATCTGTGAGCCGCCTGACCGGTCACTCCCTCTATTATTGATGTCTGTGTGTGAGATTATTTGATGATTAATTTCCATGATTTATTTGAATTGATTTGTAATTTAGTCTATGAAATAAAGACCGATGCTCATTCCAGATTGGCATAACTGAAAATGATGTCTTTAGGCCTGCATGTTTAGTGTGATATTGAAAGCCAATATCAAATCTTACTTGGTTTACAATGAATGAAAAGAAAAATAAGCAGAACAAAGTTAGACAGGGCACATTTTTTAGAATATTTGGGATGGCTAATTAGTTATTCTGCCTTAGTGTTAGGGATGGGTATTGAAAACTGGTGCCAAGTTTTCCAATATCTTACAATCATCTCCGTGAATATGGATGCTTTGCTATAGTTGCGTGTGAACAAAGACATAACAAAACACGCAGTCTGTATCGTGTTTGGGAACAGCGCTATGGCAAAGAAAAAAAACACTCAAAAGCATACACTATATTAGTTCAAGCTCTAATGTGTAAGAATTATTATTTCCAACCAACAATTTGTTAGGAATATATAATAAAAACGATATTGATACAATACCATACATTCCCATTTAGTGTGTAGAGTGTATAATGTGTAGAGACCTGGTCACACTTTTTAAAAACAGCTAAACTTTTAGACCCGACGTGTTTTGCACACGCTGTACTGATCCACTGGAACGCCACTCAACTTTTTAGCATTTACAAAAGGGCAAAAAACTGAAATTCACATCTTGCATTAAAGCAGTGGATCAAAGACGGAAGATTAAAAAGAAGATTAATAAATACATTAAATGGGTTTCAAGTTCAGAGAAAAGGACTCAAGAGTTTTACTTTCCTCCAAAATGGTGTTGCCTGGAGCAGAAAGAGTTAACGACGTGAATAAAACCTTCAGCTCAAGAGAGGCTTGACTGACAAGGTGCAGAAGCCTGAAATCTTTGCACAGAGTGTGTGTGTGTGTGTGTGTGTGTGTGTGTGTGTGTGTGTGTGTGTGTGTGTGTGTGTGTGTGTGTGTGTGTGTGTGTGTGTGTGTGTGTGTGAGAAGAGGAGGTTTAGGTATTCGGTCTGTTAAGCATCTGTCATTAAACGGTGTGTGTTGTGTGTCTTTCATGCTACACTGCTTTCACTCCAAGCAGAAGTGAAAAGGGTCAGAAGAGAGTTCTATTCAAAATGTATAGAGTCCGCTAACAGGATTATAAAAGGTAGATTTGTTCAATAAAGAAAAGATTGGAAAATGATTATCTCTAACAAAATGGGTTCGTCCTTCAGGACATAGTTGTACAGAAACCCATTTTTTTAAAGCAAATATTTTGAATAAAGCTGGTTTCACTCAATTGTGATGATTTGCTGCTGTTTCTGTATTTGATCCGTTTCATTTCAAACCAAATCTCCTTCATATTCAGAGTGTTAGGGAGACAACTCCTTCATATTCAGAGTGTTAGGGAGACAACTCCTTCATATTCAGAGTGTTGGGGAGACAAAACAAACAATAAGGCGACATCACCTTGGAGAACTGGTGAGAATTGTAATTTTGAAAATGATTTATTGGAAAAATAATCATCTTATTTGATATAAGATGTTAAGATATTTCCTACTGCTTAATGTATGAAGGATGTTTATGTTCATGTTTCAGTACCTGATTTCTGAAGAAACTACTCCTCTGAATCAGAGCAGACTGTTTGCACATCAACACTTTTTACAAGATAGTTGAAAAAGACAGAAAGACAAGAACATGATCAACACATCAACTTTTGACATGATCATAATAAAAGAAGTAATTTAAAATATCTAGTTCTTATCACTATCCTAAAGTCAGCTGATTTCCTATTAATATCAACTCTAAATGTTTCCCCCAGCAATAAATTCTACCGTGTAAGATTTACAACATCTGGGGCAATTTTCCGCTCAACACTCAGATTTATAGAGTTTTTCAGACTCTCTGGTGAGATTAATTAACTGAGGCAACTTGTTGGACACGTATTTAAGTAACCAAAAAGCTATGTGTGTGAGAGAGCTTCAGTCCCTGAAGAGTGGAGTAAAGAACAGGCTTTACTTCCTCTGTTTCAGAAGACACAATGTTGGAACTATCAGCGTGGGAAAGAGCAGATTTTCACTGATTTGATCTAAAACTTAATTTGTGTGTGCTTCTTTAGGCCTGATGCAAGGACAGCAGACACAGATGTGTCCAATCGAATTGTACTGAATTAACTGTTCCTCAGTCCTATTTAAAAATGTTTTGCTGTGAATGGCCATATGCTGTACAGAAAACCTGCTGCAAATAAAACATGGATTATGTTTGAAAGGCGCTGCAGCAGAAGACCTTTAAAAACAGACATTTAAATGATGGATTGATAAGAAAAGAATGGCTGGAGCAGTGATGGGTGAAGGGTGTGAAGTTGCTTATCAGTCAATCAGAGCGGGATGTTTCCTCCATCTTGTGCACAGCTGTAACCTGCTGCTGCTTCCTATGATGCCCGAGAGAAAATGTCATAGTCCTTCCTGTTATGGAGGCACAAGTAAACTGACTAATTAGTCCAGTTGGTATGTTATGCAAGACACAATTTATATTCTTAGCGTGATATAAGAGGAGGTGTGGACAGAATATTAAAGTTGTGTTTTCTTATACTTGTTTGATCACCTAAAACTATTGTGTCTTTCTGCTGGCTCTCGCAGGATCTATTTGCTCTGAAGTGCTGCACCTTTACTGGGTCAAGGCTGTCATAGAAAGGACCAAGGTAAAGGTCTTGTTTCAAAGCCATGTAGGCCAGCTCCCTGCCTCCTGTGTGGAGGGACAGCAGCAGCAGCAGAGGAGGCCACTGCAGCGTTTATCAGCTGGTAGTTACACGCTACATTTCCTGAGTGATGCTGTCGCGGCGCGTCCTGCAGCAGCAGAGCGCTGAGGGGCTCCGAGGAGCTCGGCCACCCAGGCGGCGAGCTGCTGGGCTGTTGATGAAGTGAGGGGTCACTGCAGGGCTAAGTGAGACCTCACACTGGACCAGCAGGCCAGACCTCGGGCCACCATGGCATATGGGTGTGAAGGAGGTGAGGAAGCTGAGGAGGCATTGTGGGGGGGAAGGGGGCACCCAAGCTGTCCTCTCCGCCTCTCACGAGACCCCAAGCTGTCACAACAGATATTTACCAGCCCTCACACTAAACACCCACCAGGGAGAGGGGGGCAGCATCCTTCCTCTTTCAAACAGAGGGATGGAAAGCAGGAAGTATGGAGGACACAATAAGTAATCTCTCCTTCCTGCTGCTGTGATGTCTGAATGCCGGGTCGCTGTCCTCTGCTACTCCTGAAGCCCGGCTGCAGACCTGCTAATGATAGTCACTGGGAGGATGAAGGTGTGACCTAAATACTTATTTTAGGTCTGGAGCTGACTTGTGAGGGAACCAGTGTACACAGAGAGCAGAGGGAGTCACAGCCGGACAGGAAGTGACACACTCCACCGGTCACACTACAGAACACACAGCTGCAGAGCAGGAGGGCAGAGGGCACACTGAGAGACTCTCCAAATACTGTACGGTCACAACAGGTCACACTGAACTACAGGGATTCTTTCACTGGACTAAAGCTGGAGAATCGAGCAAAGAGAGGGCAAATCATCAGCGCCAGTCTTGGATACTTTCTACTGCAGAGAAATGATGCTGAAATGAGTCAATGAATAGATTAGATAGGCATAAAGAGAAAATTAAATTGCTCTAGATTAATCATTAAATGCAAATGTTTGCTTCACTGATTTGAGGAGATGCTTTGTATTTCATTATATATATATATCATTCTATATATATTGTTCAGAATACGTGAGCAATTTCATGAAGGGCTGCAACAACCAAGGAATGTTTTCATCGGTTATTCATTAACTAAACCCAGATTCTCAATATTCAAGGTGATTTCTCTGTCTTATTTTATCAATCCAAATGTATTCAGTATTAGTATATATATATATATACAGTATATATTCATTAACACTGAGTACCGTTCTCTAGCATTATAAGCATTATAGAGAATGACATTTTGACCGAACATTAGTGAACGCAGCTGTGATCTGAGGAGCTTTCTTCAATCGTGACTACAAGCTCTTTCTCTGCAAAAACACTTCACACTCCCGCCTGCTTCTGTCTGTTGAATACATGCAGCTTACACCGTCCCCCCACCAAACATCCCCCCCCACCAAACATCCTGCTCTTCACTCTCCACACCTGAGAGCCTATTGACAGGGTGTCCCAGTACCACGCGTATCACTTAACCTCGCGTCAAAACACAGGTGTAACGTAAGCCCGGGGAGCAGGCGAAGGTCCCGAGCTCATAAAGAAATGTGCGAGCTGGGAGCAGCACCCTGCGTGTAAGAAGGGCCCCTCTTTGAGAGCCGAGTGCAGAGTTACTGCAGCGAGGGCAGCTGGAAGGCAGCCAGACACTGACAGAGGCACACCTTCACCTCGGGGATCCGCAACACAACGGCACAGAAATACGACTCGGCGGGAATGAAAAGCAGAAAGTAATGAGAGCATTTTTAAATGGAGGGCATAAAAAGGAAGGTTGCTGCTCTTACCAGGGCGCCCCGTATATCCGGAATCCCTTTATGGTGACGTCCGAGTCGTGCAGGTACACACAGTTTGAGAGGAGCGTCTGCACATCGTCAAAGTCCTCGGGTTTGAGTTTGGATACGGAGGGGAATCGGTAGTAATCCTGCTTGACCAGCTCGGCCATAAAGTCCTTATCAAAGGTCAGCTCGTGGTTGCCGGCGATCACCACCTTGAACTCGTACGGGAGGCCACCTGAGGGAGATCAGAGAGGGAGAGGGGTGTGAGCTGGAGTCTCAAATCCACATATTTATCCACATGTTATGGCAAGAATTTCCACAGCGCTGACATTTGCTTAATATACCTCTTACCTGAAACAACCATTTGCTGTTCAGGTGAATTTAAACATATCAGGAAAAAGAAAAGAAAATCGCTTCACCAATAGGAAATAATTACATTTCTGTGCACAAGCTGACTGAAGAGACAGAACTCTGTATCACGAAGCCCTGTATAACAATATTTAACCAACACATTTGTAAATATTGACTACCATCCAAAACAAATGTAGTCTTTTGCCTTTTTATTATGGTTGCAATATTTTAAGAATGAAGATGATTGTTGTCTGTGATTTATCAGAAACTGCACCAATACATTTATACAGTGATATCCCATTCCTGAAAACATTGGTTTGATAACATAATACAAATGTGTTGCTTGATAAAAGTATTTCTGAATCGACATTTCTCCATGTTTTTCATACTGCTTGTTGTGAACTAAGTATGGATATTATTGAGCGTTCACTAAATCTGCAGAATATTGATTATTAAAGATTGAAACTGATTCATAGCACACTGCAGATTGTGCAGCTCTGTCCTCCTTTAAGCAGAGGAGTACTTCATAAAATCACAAAGGGCTGGTACTGTTCCACTTGGCTGTCCTGGTATTTTGTACATGGAGCATACACCCTCCTCAGGAGCTCCCTGTATATCTAACCCAGAGCACAGATCAGGACTGTAGTGAAACCTCACTCAGACAGTCAGAGGTTACAGCACAGCTGACGGCTCTGCTTGACCCCTGCAGACCACCGCAGACACCGGGCGGCTGCAGGAAGCATGAACCTGAACTAAATAGAGAAGAACATCTATTACAATTCTCATCCCCTCATCTTTCAATTTCGGCTGTGCCCTTTTCGCTCTGCTGTCTGGTGATTTGTCCCGGTTCCCCTTCGCCATCAAGAAACAGACGTACTACTTTATTCCAGCAGATTGAGCACTCGAAGCTCTGGCCTTCATCACCCCTCCATTATTTTTAAAGATTTGTTCCCCTCTCCTTTATTCTATTTTTTACGCTTTCAGTGGATTTTGTTACTTTCTTTTTTTGCATTGCCTGAATGTTCTGTATAGGTCATCTACAGGCTTTATTACTGTGTATAGTTTGATTAATCAGATTCCTTTCTAGAGGATCTATTCTATCTATTAATAGCTACAAAATATCAGCAAATTGTAAAAAAGTTGAAACAAAAATAAATCAGTTTTCTCACCTGATAAATGCTTGTTTTTCAACTCATATTTTTTGTTGATCATGAAATAATACAACACAAGTAGTCAATACTCAAAAGAGGGAATTCGAACTTGAACAAAAATATATATAGCTGGCATTTAGCAAAGGTTTACCAGATGAAATATTTGTAAGAACAATTCACGGATATTGTACAGACTACTGCATTAACAGAATAGATGTCCCTACCCTCCTACAAATGGAGTTTAACTGACAGGAAAGTATTCGTCTCAGAAACATTAGATATCCCCTTTCGCTCTGTTACGTATTGCTCTGCCTAGTAATAGCAAAAGGTTATGATGCATGCCAGGAGGGCATATTGAATAATATGTTGAATGAAGAATCCAATATAACGTTGAATAAAAAAGCTTTTTGAGTCATGCCAGAAAGTGAGAGAACAGATGTAAACTCATGAACTGCTCAATTCTGCAGCGGTGAAGTTCGCAATTGGAAATAAAGATAAAAGAAATAGAATAGAATATAAATTCAATCAGGATACGCTGGCTCTATGCAGATATATTAAAACATTCCCCCTGCTTCCATCTAAAGTGTGTGTGTGTGTGTGTGTGTGTGTGTGTGTGTGTGTGTGTGTGAGAGAGTGTGTTCTCTAATGCTGAAAATGAAAGAATCATGGTTCCCCGGTCTACAGGTTTCATTCCCGCTCCTCTAAATTAGCTCTTGTCGCGTCTCAGGATCATAAATTCCAGTCTAACCTTATATGAGAGCCCGTCTCTCAGTCCCCCAGCACTCTAACTGGATCACACAGCCATTTATACACACATACAGACACACACACGCACACACACAACAGCAAGCGAATCATCCTCCCGACCAGCAGGCAGGGAAAATATGGGGGAAAACATAATTACCATCAAACAACTCCATCCCCATTACTCTACTGGGAATCTCTACTGCTTTTTATTGCCACCGTGATACATCTTACAGAGGGCTGCTGGAGTGATACACATAGATTTATTTCCTATCCCTCGCCCACAAACAGGTATGAAAGAAAAAACTAAGAAAATAAATCATGTTTTCTCAAACCTCTGGAAATGTAGACTTTCATAAGTCGAAAGATCGAAAATGGAAAAGATTCTAGTTTCAATTTAATAACTGAGGTCACGTGATAATTGTAACCACTATATAAATGTCAATATATATATAATTATGGCGCTCTAATGGGGATGTGATAAGCACAAATATTTATTTCAAATGATTGACTCTTTAAACAAATGTTTGAAGAATTGCAGAAACAATTTCAAACCACAAGCGCAGGAAGGGAACCACATATCTATCTGTTAGTAATCACCGTTTAACACACATATTTAACCTCGGTACATCTACACACGTACACATCTGAGCCTCTGGGAGCAGCTTAAAGCCGCAGATCAGAGCCGCAGATCAGAGCCGCTGCTCTGCCATCACACAGGCTGGGTCAGGGAAAGCTTGTTCCTCTGCATCGATCTCCAACCATCTACTTCACGGGGCCAAACGGGAGGCGACGGCCCCTACAGACTTCCTCCAGGAGCAGACAAAGGAGGCCGAGAGGGAGGGGAGGGCCACTGACACACTGCTCAGTTTACAGCTTTTAATCTTCATTAACAACCTCATCCAGCTTTAAATGTAGAATCGGTTTAGATTTTGTAGATTATTGTGTGGATGATATATTGTGAACAACACATCTGTTTAGAAATCAGAGCCGGGGGGTAGGGGTGTTGAAAATAATCGTTTCTACGATGCATTGCGATGCGGACGTGGACGATTCGGTCTCGATGCAGTGACGGAAGATAACCGATTATAGCGTAGTAACGTTGCTTCCTGATTTTCTGGCCGCGGCTTTACTATAACGTTTTTTTTTCTGTCACTTTAATATCAAATCGGTCGGTGACGCAGAGATCAGGGAACAGACGTGACAGCGGCACCAAACACGGAGCAGTCTGCTTTATCCACCAACACAAGAACACCAGTCCAGAACCAACAGCAGAAGGACCCGCTCTGAATCACTCCGTGTCGCTGCGGCTCAGAGACACAAGGATTTATGTTTTTCAAAAATAATCGCGTTACAATCATGTCAGGTTTTTGGTGGATTTAATTAAGTCTTGGATTGCAGAGTATGAATGTCCTCTAGCAATTTTCTGACGATATTATTATATACGTGTGTAAAGTTTGTGAAGGCAGGAGGAAAAAAGCTTCCGCGATCACCGTCTCCTCTCCTTTCCTCCAAACCCCGCCCCCTCCCTGAAAATAATGAGTGACAGGCTGATAGTGACCCGATAGAAACTTTATTATTCACTTAATCACTGATTGAGATATAATGAAGCTAACTTAATCTCATACATTATGCAACAGTAAGACAGAGAATGTAAGTGTGCACCCACATGCAGTATTTTTGTTTGTATATGCTATTGTAAATACTCCTGTTGTCTGCTGTGTTCAGACTCAAGTCCTGTGTGTGATGCCACATTCAGGACATTCAGTGTCCTTTTTTTAACAGAAGACCGTTGCTAGAAGCTGCAGCTAGACTGCAGAAGCATTAGTTTTTTGTTTTTGAGGATGGAACAACTTCACACACATATACAGGGAGGCTAGACCTATACACTTGATTTATTTTGGTTTATAAATTAATGTCAAGACATTTATGTTATTGATTTCTGAAGCACTTTCTAAATAATAAAAAGAGAGTTCATATGTATTTACTGCATGTATGCATTGATGAAAAATAAGCCATGTGCAGTAATATAGAAAATTGAGGATGCAACGCATTGGTATGAATCGTGATGCACCATGATGCATCGGGATATCGAATTGAATCGAATCGTTGACAGGATAATCGTAATCGAATCGAATCGTGAGACCAGTGAAGATGCACAGCCCTACCGGGGGGCACAACGTAGTTAACAACTGAAGTAAACAGAGGTTGCATTGAGTTGCATTATGATGCTTTCAAGCTCTATTCAGTAAAAATCTGCACAGGGCAAAGGTACATTATACTGTTATCATGATGTGTTCAAATGTGATCTTGTAAAATTGGGTTTTTGGCGGGAAGCTTTTGAAATGAAGTGAATGTTTTCAGTTATATAAGATATATGAGAGACCAGTTTAACTTCATAACACTACCTCTAAGCAGCTTGAACTACATAATACAACATTATTGAGGCCAAAATATTTTTGAGGAAAGCAAATATTTAAATAAAAAAGTCCATCATTTCTTAATAATTAAAATGTAGTGTTTTAATGCCAACATTAAAGTATTAGTATGATTTGTGTCAGTATAGAGCCACAGCAGCTGCAATTGGTTTGAACAGTACAAATATGTGATCTCAACTTTTCTCGTTATGTTATTAGTTTTTATTATGAAATTCCATCTTTATTCTGATTATAGCACTTAATATATTATAATCATTTTCATAACATTATAACTCAGATGTATAACTTATCCTTTTTACCTCATTTAAGTGGCAGGAACATGTTTGTGGTAATTTCCCATCCTCTGACCCACTCACAAACCAGGCAGGGCGCTCCAAAATACACTAAGCCGTTTTCCACTTCGCCCTACATCGATTCTCCATTAGGGCCAATATCTGTTTTCACCGAGGCTTAACAAAGTACAAACACACACACACTTTACGTAGCTGTCTGTGTTGATGGATGGAGGAGTTTGATAGAAAAGCTGACCAGTGTGTCCTCCTGGTGATGCCATGAGCTGTGTTGGCAGTGACAAAGCAGAAAGTAGTGTGTGCAAATGTGTGTGTGTGTGTCAGGGGAATTAGGGTACAGCACCTGGTAGTAAAAGTCCGCCTGGTCAAATGGGTACACTTATGAGAGTTATGTCTAGAAAAAAGTAAAAAGGAAGCTGAGTTTTTGTCAATGTTTTGTAAATACACTGCAAACCTGTAATATTATGCAGCAGTTTTTTTGTTTTCGTTTTAAAGTAACAAAAGTTCTCGGCTCAAATTTACTTTAAGCTTTTCAGATAAAGTTTGGAATAAACTAAGTTTTTGGGAGGGCTCAAGCTTTAACACATATTTTTCATCAGGTGGCCATTTTGCACCACTGAGCTTTAGCAAAACTCCCTACAGAGTAGGGCTGTGCAATTAATCGTATTTTAATCGCAATTACGATTTTGGCCTGCCACAATTACGAAAACAACATAATCGAAAAAAACAATTATTTTGCTTTGCTAGGTTGTGACAGTGCAACATATTTGATCTAATTAATTTTGGTCTCATTTATTTGTATTTATCATATTTAGATATGTTTAGTAGCTTGTGGAAGTGCGCTCCAAAATATTTGTTGATCTTGTTTATTGGTATTTATTATTTTGATATTATTTATTTAAATGTATCATTTATTTTAGTATTGGTTTTTCAGTTGAATTATACGTTCAGGGTAATCAACAGTTAAAAAGATACTGTTCAAATTATTATTTGTATTTGTTTTAAAGTTCAATAAATTGATGTTTTCAAAGTCAATGAATAATCGTATTTAATAATCGTGATATCAATTATTGACCCAAATAATCGTGATTATGATTTTTGCCATAATCGCACAGCCCTACTACAGAGTGGATACAACGGAACAAAAAAGGTTGAAGCAACTTTACACATAAGGAGGTTAGAAGAAATGTAACCATGTCTCGACAACAATCCCCAAAACAATGATATATATGGAACGCTTATATAAATGGAGCTTTCCAATGTCTCTGCACTAGTGTGAAAACAGCCTCAAATGTATATACAGCAAAGAAGAAGAATAGGAGGAGGCTGTGAGTGTGAAAGTCTGTGCGTGAGGATTGTAAGCTATGTTTAAGCTAGGTTCTGTTAAAGATGTGACTGTTTGAACATGCAGAGCATACTGAGGGACAGCAGAGAAGTGGAATATGCTGCAGAGGAGGTTTGAGAAGTCTCTACAGACGGCTGTTTTTGCTGTGAAAACTGGGTCAGCGTTGGTATCCAGTGCAACTGCTGTGAATCCAGACTGACTGCAGCCGCTGTCGACTGTTGAGAGGCCAAACTTTGACAGCTACCTTTAAACTCAGCAGGGGGCGAGTGTGTGATACTGAAAACATAGATGTTGAGAGCAGTGCCACTTTAAACTGAGGAGTTTACTTTTAGTTTGAAACTGTGAAAATATGTCAGACTCTTTTGTTGTAATTATTCACTGAGATATAAATAAAAATACGGGTTAGAGAAGCATTTTCACTAGAAAATCTAACTAAAGTAAGTCATGAGTCACTACCTGATCCTGGATTTTGAGGTGAAGGCTGAAACCAATCTCAGAGCTTCACTTCCATCTATGCTATTTTTAAGATTCAACCACTTCCTGTTTCATGTGGTGTTTCCCTCTTCTTATCCTCATTTTAGACATTCCATTCACTGTTTTGTGAAAACCGCAGAGGTGTGCAGGCTTCCCCGAGTCTCCACGCTGTTTTTACGTTAAAAAGGGTTGCAAAAATACTCAACCAGTGTGCATAGAACGATTAATAGCAGGGACAACTCTGGTGTGTCCAGGATTGCTTTGGATGTCTATTCTCCCCTTTGAGCCAATGAGCGACATCAAATGTGACTTGCTGGTTTAATGAACACCGATTTTGTTTGATAAGGGTGTTTGTGTGTTTTTTTCAATAGCTCATCTTCTGACATATGTCAAAACTCACAAGGATCTCCAGCCCTACTTGTAATGTCCTCTTGTGTGTCCTCTTTATTCTGGTCTCCATATGTTCATGAGAGCATGAAAGCTGATGAGGTGCAACATTTTACTTTTGAGTTTAAACATTCACAACTCATGTACTCTTCTCCAAAATGTATCCCATCCTGCTAAGGGCTGATATAAATAAAAACTATTGAAATATATACTAAATAGCTCAAATGTCTTTTAACGTTACAGTTGGTGTGGTGGGTGGCTCTTATTGATTTATGCACTTAGTGAGAGGGACTGTCGGTCAGCATGTTTGTGTGAAACATGACTACATTAGAGGGACAAAAATGCTTCTTCTCTCGCCTCTAAGGTCTACACACACACAGGGCCAGCACTCCCACCCACAGCATGGTGCCACAGGGAGAGGTCAAAGGTTAACTGAGGCAGGGTGTTAGGTCAGAAGGGTTAAACTGGACACTTTAGCACAGCAGTTGTGGGGTCAAGAGGGGAGGGTGTCACTGTGTGGTCCAGTTACTGGTTATGCGTGCAACATGTCTCGTGCCCCCTCCCTACAGAGAACTTGTGCACGTCAGCTCTGTGTGTGGACGAGAAGTATGCGTGCGTGCGTGCAGACGGATGTGTGTGTTAAGCAGCTTAATACCTAGCCAGTCGTTGAACTTCTTAACCTCGGAGGGCAGGCCCAGCTCGGTGAAGTCACCCGTGTGCAGCAGCACGTCGCCGTAGGGCATCTGGATGCCGTCTGTGCGCGAGTGTGTATCAGACACACACACAAACCTGGTGTGTCCTGTTGGCTTGGGAGTGTCATAAGGAATGGGGTCCACCCTGCAGAAAGACAAAGACACAGAGAGACAATGAGCCCTAAACTTTGATTTGATAACATGACACATTTTCGTCTGAGGAGTTGAAGCGCCTAATGTTCAGGACTCTGGGCAAATTGGTTCTTTGTCGTTGCCTGTTGAAGTTACTCAAAGTTCAAATATATGGTGTTTTTTGCAAGGATCCAGTCCAGAACAGGAACTTTGTTTCAGCATTCCCCTGCTCGCAAAGGAAATGTAATATCAGTAATCTCAGCAACTCGCTGAACTCAATTCATTTAGTTTTGCAGTCTTTTAAGATTATTTGTGAGTTGATGGTGTACACCTCTTTTATTGTGTTGAAGTAACAGCTTTCATATTATTACCATATTATGTATGCTCTTATCTGTCAATCACACAACCATGTTTGAGTGATGTGGATATCTAAAGGAAACAATAACTGAAAATAATGGTGTTCTCCTTTTGAATTACTTGTTAAAATGTATAATTTATTTCTCTACTCAACCTACATTTCATTAATGACAATGCATACAAATTGCTCAAATGCAGGAACTGCACATCATTTTTTCGGCAGTTGGTGAATATTTTCAGTCCTTGATGTTGCTGATATGTTATGGTCTATAACAAATGCATTAAGCGAGCTTCTTATAATGCTTTCTATATGAAAAGTGTTTGTTGTTTTATGTTATTATAACCTACAAATTCTCAATTCACCATTTATAAAAAGGTACACAACTCAGTAAGCACTAAGCATCCAAAGCACAGAAAGCACATCAAGCAAACAGTCAACTGATTCTGCAAATGATAACATTTTTCACTTCTGACCTTGTTTTTATTTAATAATTGTGAAGATTATTATCTGTATAAAAGAGCTGCAATTCAAAGAACGTGCCCTTTTTCCTCTTTGTGATATTTTAAATAGATGTAGCAGATCCAGAAGCATATTTTTAAGAAATGTATGCAAATGTCATACCAGCTAGCAGAAGGGGCACCGCTGAAAACTGGAACCTTAAAAAAAAAGATCATTTGTTGTGCAAAATAAATTACACGGTTCACAGAATAATGCATGCAGCAGAGCAAAAATGCATCTCAAAGAAAAGACGGTAAAAAGATGTGTAGTTTGAGCTGGAAAACAACCAGCGTTCGGGTTGATTTGTGCACACAAAGAGGGCAATGGCTGTTTTGTGGCATCAGATTGGCTAAAGAGACAGTGAATTAAGGCATGCCATGTCCTTTCTATCCATTATCTGAAGAAAAACACTTAGGCCCAAGTCTGGCTGAAAAAAAAAAAGCTTTTTATTCAGCCTTTTTGTTCGATGTAAGCACGTCTGTTAAAAAGGAAGAACAACCTGTACTCTTCTGACTGAAATGAAAGAGGGGGGGGAAATCATCTTGTCTGTAATTGAAGTCTGCAATGTGCAATCCTCCAGCACTCTGCCACTAGGCCATTATTTCATTAGGAGAGATGTCACTCTGTCGAAAACATCAGACACATAATCAACGCTGCAATCTCCAACCTGACAAGCACCACACACACCCACATAGTTAACTCGCATGTGTGCACGAACATGGCATGAAAACAGCCGCAGAAAGAAGATGAAATCAAAAGGTTTCAGACTGAGAGGACGTCATTAACAGAGATGGAGAAAATGGGCACCTTGGCACAAAGAGAATTCTACTTGGGAGAGAAGGCAACATTGCATTTGAGGAAGTCTCATTTGGGAAGCAATCTTCCTGTTTTTACATTTCTGTGTCATGTTGAGAAGAATACTAGACATGGAAAAGGTTTACAGACAGTCTGGCATCTGCTGCTGTTCTGTTTGTGAGTTGAACAGCCATCTGCCTGGCCGGGTTTATGGTGAACAGGCTGGTCACTGTCTGTAATGCACCTTTCAATGACGTACACATTTAAAAACAACATTAGGTGACATGTGTCATGATGATTGTGTTGGAAAGCACCGTTTAAAAACCTCCAGTATTGATGTCTGTGAGGGCCATAGTAAATATTACAGGTTTGGGAAATGTATTATCCAGTTATTGATTTTGTAACCCATCTGTATATTCTGACTTATAGCCAATGTTTTTAAAATTAACTTGGAAGGTGTTTATAGCCGAAAAATCAACCAGGTGTGAATGTTTTTGGCCGATGTGGTAAAGGAAATGCCTGAAACTTATCTGTGCTTCATCCCATTGCAGAAGTCATGTAAATCCAATGTTGCCACAAAGCAGTCAAACTCACTGATTTACATAAAACAGCAGCTGCATACTTTTTGTATTTCTGGCTTGCAAAAGTTGGTGAATAAGAAGCGGAGGGGAAGAAAATAGTCCTCTAAATCTTAATTCTGAAATGCTAACAGGCAACATCAGCGCCTGAAAAATGCAGCACCCTCATGCAACGGTTACTAAGTTAAACCTATTACGACTTTTACCACAATCGGTGCATCCCTGGATCAAATGTTCTTGTTTTACCAGAATGTGAATCTTGTCTGATTATGTGTTTTTTCATCTGTAACCTGCAATCAGTCAATATTTGAGTCATTATACCCGATACTCCATTAAACCGTCGACTAGGTAGTGAGACACTGGAGCAGAGCGAGCTTCTCTGTGACCAGAGCAGGCCCTGAACTTAATATTAAACGCGCTGGACAAAATGAAAAACTGGCCACAGAGATAATGCTATTTACTATTGACTGTGTTCCTATATACACACAAACACATTAACTTAAGCCAGCAGAGCAGCACACACACTGCAGTGTAGCTTCTGATTAGATTTGGTGCTCTGTGGTGCCTCGATGTCATGCAGCTTTACAGGATCCGACAGTTCCCGTCATGGAGGAAGGACGAATGCAGAACCACATGGGAGGACAAAACGCACACAAAACACACACACACACACATGTATGTATATATATACACACAAGCATGCATATTAAAACAAAGCTATGAGAAAAACAACTTCCATCTCCTCCCCTTTCCTTTGAGATTTAATCCACCCTGAGAATGTAAGTAAATACCAGCAGCCCCTATCAATTAAGAGCAGGCCCGGGCCAAGAAACCTTCCTGATGGTGCTGCGTTGGTCTCACACACACACACACACAAAGAGAGAGAGGGCCCCTGTCTTCCCTGTTAACATATGACTGTATAACAATCCAGAGGTTCATTAGTAATGTATACAGGAGTTCAGGAGTTCAGCAGTGCAGCGAAGGCCTCTGATCTATTGTAAACGGAGACAGTGAAAATGAAAAAGTCTGGGCGCCCCGGCAGCAGGTAAAAGAATATTCTCCAGTGACAGACTGAACTGTGTTAGCATGAAGGTTCGTGTTAACATGTCTGAGCTTCGGCGTGACATCAGAGGGAAGACTGCGGAGGGAAAAGAGTGGGGGAGAAAGAGAAATGCTAATGCGCTCGAGGAGGGCAGGAGCACACTCTCAAATCCGCCATGACATTGGAGCTGACACAAAACCGAGGTCTGTGGCTGCAGAAATATCTGCTCGATGAAGAAACGTCTGTGATCGCTCGGCAGAGAAACCTCAGCGAGTTAACTTCTCCTCACCTACAGCTGCAACATTTATCAGTCTCCATTTTGGGAAAATGATAGTATTGCACTTCTAAGACCTAACATACGTTTGAACTTGAATGCAGTATTTCTTGAGCTAAGAGCAGCGAAACGATCCAGTTTTTATTCTTACTGTCATTCTCTTGTTATGTTCTTAAATGCAAAATTCACAAATGACAGATTGCACATTTGAGAATGAAAGATGTTTCTCTTCAAATCAAGCCAAATTGTTCGTTTAGACTAAGCATCATATAATGCCTTATATTCATATCTTACTACAAATATGTTTTCATGTGAATCCAGAGTTAAACACTTTCATCCGATTATGATTAGGACCTGTAGTGAGAGCATACAAAAACCTGCAGCCTCCATACGTTTTCAAAAATATCACAGTTTAATATCAATGTTAAAATAAGCTTGATGAGATTTGCCCTATAAAAAACGAAATTGAACCGTTTTTTGGAACATGTGTCATATAGAGAAAGACGGAGAGAAGTATAAATCAGCGCTGGATAGACGAGTGCTCTCTGTTGTCTGTAGGAGGATATTCAATTTGACTGAACACACTTGGCTCCGTGGCCTTTTAGAAAAACACACAAGCAACCGGGGTCAGAGTTCAGCCTGGGCTTGCTCCTTCAAACGTGACACTTCACTCGCAGCAGATAAGAAGGTCGCGGTCTGTGTCACTCTCCGACAAGTCCGGCTCTTTAAGGACGCCACATAATCGTTGTGATTGATTACAATACTTCCTCCCCGAGACTCCAGGGCGTCCAAAACAGAGCGGGCTGTTGGCTCGCGGCCAAAAAAACTGTCCAGCTAAAGAGCTCTTATCGTACATTTTAGAGTTAGTTACAGTCAAACACCGCTATCCATCATTACGGGAGATAACTTCATGAATACATCACATTTAAAAATGAGACCCTCTCAATGATTTCAACTGGGAAATCATATTCATCTTATTCTAAAGAAGGGAAAGTAACAAATAAAAACAGAGACTTGGGGCAGTTGAGGCTGGAGATAAATATGACCAATGTCTTTCCTTTCATACGTTGTACCATGTCTTTTTCAATCTTCATCAGCTCTTATGGTTCAAACTTGATAAAGTTATAGTGTTAGGATAAGGGAAACTGAATATTAAGAAATGCTTTTAGGTTTCAAGTAAACTATGGGTCATTCAGAAAACAATAAACGCTGATTTTGACAAAAAAATAAAAATCATTCCAAAGCTGTTGGGTGGTGTTCAGGACTAGTCCGGTCCATCGAGCAGCAATATGTTTCTTTATGATGCTTTGTTCGAAGGGACATTATGAAATAATTGGAACAAAAATCCTTGACTAAATAAAAAGAAGTAAATGTTTACTAATGTGCAGACAGGAGTGTGTAGTATATTAAGCTTTGTTAAATATGCCGATGCCCTGGAGTTATGCAGCACCCCCTCCCTGCAGGGTTAACGGGGTCAACGACCTTCTGAGCTGCCCACTTGTCTCGGACAGAAATACATGTCAATCTCAGCGTGGGTCCCTGACCACTTGATACCTGCTGCCACCAGCTCCTCCCTCTCTCTGCTGCCTGCTCCTTCATTGTTAATGGAGTGCTAATGATTTCTCCTCAATGAAGACAGCAGTGGGGACAGAGCCACCTAAACCCTCTGAAGGTCAAAGGGGAAATGTGGAAAGTGACTGCTTATCAACTAAAGCTGACCTGTTCATTCACGACAAACAGGATCAAGACTCGTACACTCACTGGTTCAAAAGGTATCAGAGAGACAGAGCTCCAATCAACCAGACCCATTCTGCAAACAGTATGTTGACATGCACACAACACAACCAGGGAGACTTTTGGGAACACAATCACAATGTTTTAGACAACACTGTATAACATGGAATTACATTTGGAAAAGTTTCTTCCGGTCGCATGGTACAAACACTCAAAAGGACGTTTTAATGCTTGGAACAATTGGTCCAGAAATCCTTTAGTTGCTAGAACAGAACAATAAACAACGCTCGATAAAAAAGGTAATTTATCCAATCGCTAAAATGTGAATGTTTTCAGATTTTCTTTACCGATTTGTGTTTTGGTTAACAAATCATTGCAGCACCTGATGATACAACTAGTACAAACTAATTAAACTGCGACATAAAATGAACAAAATGTGTAGGTTTAGTTTGATTGTCTTATATCTTTTTAAACAGAACAGGGGATGAATATAGTATTTCTAAACAAAACAGTTTCCATGAACAGAACAACAGATCACAGCAGGTTGTAAATGGACCTTTGTATTCACCACCTCCTTGTCGAACTTCACAACAAAGACACTCATTCAACATTTGATGTCCGTGTGTCCACTATGCCACATTGCTAGTGAATTGAAAAGATAAGCACAGCTGAACTGGAGACCAAATAGTCCCGGTTCTTCCACCTAGCTCAAACCGTCTTTATCGCTCTTTCAGGAGAAACACCAAAACACAATGCTCCCCATTTCTTCTGTCTATAACCTCTGAATTGGTTCCCCTCCCCCTCCTGTAGACTCAGTCTCACACACACACATTCACTCATCCACGGTGCAATACCATTTCTCGGAGAGGAGCAGAGAGAGCGCCTCTCTTATCTTCTGCATTTCAGCTGTCTGCGCTAATTCAATAAACTTCAGAGGAACAAAATGAACACAGAAATAACAGAGAGGGGGGTGGCGGCGGTGGGGGGGTGCTCAAGGGAGCGTAGGAGGAGGCAAAGGTGGGAGAGAGAAACAAGCAAACAAGAAAACCCAACAGGAGAAATGGGCAGAAGCACAAACAGAATGTCGATGCAGAGCGATGGATATTCACAAGGGAGGGAAAATGAGTGCACTGTAAAAAATATATTCAAATGGGAATTGATTTTAAAGAATGGTGAATGATGGCCCTTTGCCTTATGGCCCCCACTCTCTCTCCCCCTCTACATTTGTTCAGGCAGGGAGCGTCCTCCTCATCCCTCCCATAATGGCACACAAAGCCAGCATTGGAATATCAGCTCCGGAGAAACCTTCCGGCACTGCGCTGGGAAATAAATTGCTTCTGCTAATGCGCCTTTCATTACGGCACAGCCCTTAATTGTGCTGCTGACAGTCCGCCTGGCTGCAGGGCTGATGGGAGGAAGGCTGAGGAGATGGCAAAGACGTGGCCCCCGGGGCCGAACACCAACCAGCAGACTGCTGGGAAGATAAACTAGTGGGGTAGTTTGGACAGACTTTTTGCTGGGTAACATTTGGTATTAAATCAATACCGTTTCAGTAATAATTATTTGAAACAGCGCAACCATGTCAGCTGACAAACAATGTCCGGTCAGAATAAGAAGACTTTACAAATGCTTTCAATGAAAACATGTATTGTAACCACCTTTGAGGCTTCCTTTGTTTAATGACGGAAAGGCTTTTTAGAAAAGCATGTTTGTATACCTGAAAGTAGGATTTACACATAGTCCTTGAGACTGTGAGGTGAATGGTTTGTAATAAATAGCCTGTGTATAAGATCTTCATCGTACCACATCGTAAAACTTTCTAGCACTAGATGCTGCACATAGCGGACAGTAACAAGTCGCTGTACACACCCATACAAAACAATTGATTCAATGAGTGTAACACCTAGCAATTAAAGCACTAATATGCAGCTTCAGGTGAAACAGAAGACAACAACAACAACATAAACACTGTTCTGTCTTCTGTTCCAAGTTATTTTCAAATCTGAGGGTAGGATGCATTGTTCCATTTCTGAAAACCTTACAGAAAAGAAAATAGCGTCTAGTGTTCATGCTTGACGCTAGGAGAAATAAAAATGACTTCTGACTGATTACAGGTAAATGCAAACTAAACACACTCTAAACGGCCCAAATGGGGAACTTGTCACGTTGAGAAGTTGCAGACTCGGGCAGCTTTTCCTCCATTTCATGTCAAGAGAGAGGTGACATCATCCGGAGATCGTGCCCTGTGATGCCAGGCTCCGGGGGCTAAGAGGCCCAAATCTCAAAGACATCAAAAGGGCTTCAATCTGAAAAACCGCAGACCTGTCCTATGTCAACTGTCACTTAACCCCCCCACCACCACAACCGTAAACTTCAGCATCAGCACCGTCCCGCCGGGCTCCAGCAGCAGGTCAGGGGTGGAGAGGGAACTTAATCAAGGGTTCTCCAGTTACAAAAGGCCCTCCACTCCTGCCCGAGTAGCAGCGGGCTGACAGAAACAAAAGGCCACAAAATGGAATTGGCTCTTTGTTGTCAGCAGACCTGAAAACTGAATGCTGCTCCTCCACAAACTCTTTGATAGGACAAAATGTAACAATGGATGGCGAAGTGAGGAGTAAACATGAGGCTGCACTATTCATCAGAAACTCTCCCCTTTGATTAATAATCAAACATTTCCAGGCCAGAGAGGCATGTTTAATTCTCGAAAAGTCCTATTGGGGTACATCAATAGTCTGAGAAGACTCATTCAGGCTGACTATGTGTTCAGGTTAGCCGCTTTTTGTTTGGGAAAGAGGAAGGGGTTATCTATTCTTAGGAGGGGCCAGATTTATGTGTCCCAACGTTATTTTCAGTCCAATGTTTGCTATGTAGATTAAGGAAACATGTTGATTTGAGACCTTTCACTCGGAGAAAAGCTCTTCTATCTCATCCACATCTGCATGGCGGGCACTGAAGCAGAAAGAGGACGTTGACTGGATGTTGTCTAAAAAGATGACTGCCTTGGTTGTTTTTGATTCAATTAAAAAGGTGTCTAGGACAAGAACAAGTGTTTCTATTCTAAAGGACCAATCATAACCATGGGACCCAAACAGACTTCACATAAAGCATCGGGTGAAAATCTGAGCACAAGCACCGAAAAAAAAAGGACACCAGACAAACGTTTAGAGAACAAAACCTTCAACATGTTTTAGTGACTAAAAGTGGATTGTCATCTGGAGACACTTTTTACCAGACGACCACAACGAACAAGAACAGACACTGGAAGGAGTTTCAGTTACGGTTGTAGCTACGCCATGAAATAAAAAAAAAACTAACATAATTGTAACAATTACAGTAACACAGAGAAAACCTTTTGACTTTCAGAAAACACCGCAAACTAAAAGTAAAATCAAATGTTCGTTCTCAATACGTTTCTGCAGACAAGGCAAATGAGATGCAAAATGGGAAAATGGATTGTAGGGTTGAAAATGGAGAAATAAATTGCATTCCCTCCAAAAAAAGTCAAACTGCAAACATGAAGCTTCAACACTGATATTCTTGTAAAGGAGGAACATTATTTTTAAGTACTATTAATGCTTAAGGAGAAGGAGAAAAATTGATGATGTATTAACAGTAAATTATACAACATAAAGTTATGAAATGTCTACTTTTTCTATTTGAAAGTCAGATTTTTCCACAATTAAATATCCAATCATCCAAATATTTTCAACTTCTAAAGCATCCCAGCTGCCGAGACAAACATGTCTAACTTGTTTATCCACAACATGGTCCCTCCTTGGATAGTCCATTTTGTGTTGTAAAACCAAGGTTATCAATACAGAGATGGAAATGTCCCGTTGAATTAGAATCACCTCCAGCAGCTTTCTCCGTCACTTGATGCAACATGCTGACCATCCTCCCTCGTTCCAATAGGCAAACTCATCAATGGAGATGCGAGCAAAATGTGGTTTATTATTGTGTGCACATCAAACAGCATCAGCTGGCGAACTGGGGCTGATCCTCTCACTGTGCTGAAACCCATCGTATAAAAATCATCATTTCTAAACAGTTTCCGCAACCACATTTACAGCACTATACAAAGAATGAGAAGCATAACAAATTCCCAAGGAGTTCATTAATAAAACTAGGACGGTGTTAAAACGGATGTGTGAAGGCCGTGTTCTTTTGGTGCCGTTTTCTCCCCAGCTTGTGTCAGAATATCCACGTGTATGGATGCAGGCGGCGGCGTCATTAAATGATTCATTCTTACGAGCTCCTCAATTATTCAGAGGGCGGTAATAATTAACAAGGCATCTGGAGGAGAAGGCGTTTGTTAAATGTGATTTTTTTTCCCCAACATTTGTGAGAAGGTTAAAAGATTTTTTTTATTCCCCAAAATAAAAATGAATGCATCGAGCTCAGGTGTCTTGTGTGAATGATTTTTTTTATAGAGAGCAAATAACTGCCCTAAAAAAGAAAGTAGAATGAGGCTTTACTGTGTGTGAGGCTTTACAAAAAAACTTGATTGGATATTCTGGATTGTTCTAGTCGACAGGTTTTACATAGCTTTTAATCAGTAAACCCTGCTTAACGCAACTCTACTAGCCTAAACATGAGTTCAACCGATGGTCTGATATAGAATATAGGTAGAAATGTCTCTCTACTTTATGCAACTGTTTTGTCCTTTTGTATCATGTAGAATAATATTTCAATTTCTCAAATTCAGGCTTTATATATATATATATATATATATATATATATATATATATATATATATATATATATATATATATATATATATATATATATATATATATATATATATATATATATATATATATATGAGGTGGGAGGTGTTTGTACCTAAAATCTATCAAAAACAAATGTATTCTTTTAACACATTGTTGACAAAAATGGCAAAAATCTAAACGCAGCCAAAGGCAAAATCACCTTGACTTGTCAAAAAATAAATCACATTGTTTGTAATATAAGTCACATTTTGTGCCATTTAGAAAATAACTGAGTGATCAGGCTGCTTTTTTATAACCTCGTGTCTCTAAGTGCTGACCCCGGCTTGCTTCACTAGCACAGTTTTGTTGGCCTGCATTGTGCGCATGTCCGCCAGGAATTAAACTAATTAAGACTCTTAAGGTGTTAATGGTATATGCATTTAAATCATCGAGAGAAATGCCAATAGATCAAGATCAATCACAAACAACAGCATCCTTGCACCGTCTAATGCACACGATTACCTCCATCTTACTTGGGCTTCTGATCACTTTCCTTCCTGCCCTGTTTCAATAGCCATTTCATTCTGTTTAGGAATCATTGTAAATTGAATATATTTGAGTTTGAAGTCCCCACTTTGGGCCGTAAGATTAGTAATTTATAAAGAAAATATTATAAGTTGCAGCCTAACAAGGATTTCATTCTCAGGGGAAATTCTTAGAAATCATCACCTATTTTCTTTGAGAATCGGCCAGGAAATGAATTGTCAAGAGGAATTAAGTTCAACTGTGTGAATCAAAATATTGTAAATATCATTTGCTGCTGGGCTTTGACTGGAGTCCAATCACAGGACACATGTCAAGACATCTTTAGTCCTTAAAACGAAGACTTTATTAGACTCTAAAAAATCCTCCTTTAGTTGAACTCTTTGTCCGTTTGTCTGCGCCCCGTGCCTTCCCCGCAGTCTGGCCCAGATCCTGCGCAAATTGGATTTGAAACCATTAGTGTCCCAACTCGAAGCATATGTTCCAAGTTGCTGAGCATTTCATTTCACGAGACGACGATGAGGGGGATGAGGGAGAAAGAAAAAAAACACAGACGGCGCAGAAAAAATAAACCAGACCCAAACAGGGCTGGACTGAGTCTGACGCTCAGTGACAGACAGACGTCCCATGCTCTGAAGAAAGCCCACTTTGACTCTGGGGGTCACGTTCCTGAACATTAGTCTGCAACACTCTCTCTCTGTGTGTGCGTGTGCGTGTGCGTGTGTGCGTGTGCGTGTGTGTGTGTGTGTGTGTGTGTGTGTGTGTGTGTGTGTGTGTGTGTGTGTGTGTGTGTGTGTGTGTGTGTGTGTGTAAACGCTCCACATGCATGTTATCATATGCAGTTCAGAGAGCGGTACCTTTCACACCACATAAAAGAAGCAGCTATACTCCATCACAGAAATCTAAATATTCTGTCTGGGGGGGGGGGGGGGCATCAGAGCAGGGGTTGTATTTCAAATGGCGGGCAACCCCCTCACTTTTTTTTTTCCTCCCTCTCTTTGCTGTCAGAGAAGCAACAACTTTATTTATGTCCAAATACTGTGGATGCAGTGAACGAGAACCCCAAAGCAAGTCTGATCATTATCTCTCAAAATCTAAACAAGCCTTTATTTTCCCAGAACAGAGCGCGTATTCTATAAGCACTTAAACATAGTGGGGGATGGGCTTATGGTCGTGTGTGTGTGTACGTGATCCGGGGTTCCCAGTCTGAGTTTAAGAATGGCAGGGTAAAACACTGCAGGCTCTGTGGAAGCCAGGAAACAGCCTAATGTATTTATCCAAACACATATCTGCTGAGAGGCCCCATGGCTTCAACACATCCCCTTCCTTCACTTTCAAAAACCACCGCAGCGAAAATGGAAAAAAACAGCAGGGCTTCACAAAAAATGATTGTGGTGATTATTAGGATAAACCTTGTGATAATTTATTCCAAGTTTCAGGAATTTTAACTGCATTTCTGTCCAGACCTCTACACTGTCACTGTGACATTTTCCTAAGCAGTATTTTTCAGACCAGCTGAACAAATATAGTTTTCACTTCGGCTGCCTTTTAGTATACAGCTACTTATCATTTTAAAAATATCATCCACAATCTGTTCCTCTTTGACGTCATCTAGAATAAAACTCAACTGTGTCTGGATGACTAATGACTAATGTTTTCAGGTGGATTCATTCTTTTCGCACTTTGCACTTTTTATGCTATAAAAGAGGTGAACTAGTAGAACACTGTAGACTAAAAGGCTGAGATGAAACATAGCGAGACTTTCCGTGGAACAGAAACAAAATCTGTCAATCAAATTAACAATATAATTATAAATCCAAAAATAAGCAGTCAAATGTAGTCATAAACAAAACCTTGCAGAGGTAATCCTATTATGTTTAAGAGCTGGGAAAATATTGTTTGTAATATCTATTTGTCTTGAGGAAAAAATAAAATAAGGAAGCCTATAAAAACTGCCGTTTGTTCTGGTGAATCCTGTGCTGTCTGCCGTCTGTTAACCTTTTATATTGAAGCAATAAGCCTGATTTATTTCCGACTCCTTCAACTATTAAAATGCACTGACGCAACACAAACTGAGAGGTGACCTCGTCTCCTTTTCCACAATCAAGGCACCAACGCTGGCTGTGCTGGCAGCCGTGCTCACAGCTGAGGAATCACTGCCAACCGTGAGAGGAAGGTAAGAGTGCCATTCATCTATTTACAAAATCCAAGAATGTGACTATCCTCCCTAAAGCAATCCTGTTTACATGAACAAGATTAATCAGACAGACTTGTGAGAATCTGAGTCTTTGAGGTAAACAAAAAAACTTGTTTTCCAGATGTTCCAAAAAAGTGAAAGAGTGCTCTTCAGTCTGCACAGTTTTTACACTGCTGCCCCAAGTCTTCTTCTGGATTGTATTTATTTTAGATGACACTTTCTTTTCCACCTCAACACAATGATCTGAGAACACATGCAACCTGTCCCGGAGAAAGGACGGGCCGACTGTCTCCTACCTGATGGCTTGTCCTAAAACAAGCTTTGAGACATCACAATATATGTCAGGCTCATATATTTACATAACTGTTAAATCTGTCAGTTATGTAATTATTGCATGGTGTTAGCATGGGATTTCCTTTCTCAGATTATTGCATGTCAAGTGTTTGACATTCCAAAGCTTAACACTTACGTCAAGTTGTTTTGAAGAGTAAAAACCTACCAACACGTTTCATATTAAACGCATTCATTCTCCCTTATATGTGGCTCCTGTAATTTACAAAATGACAAAAAGATATTTAAAAAGAAAAAGGAATATGTCAGCGTTACCCCAGAAGAAAAAGTGCAAAAAAAAAAGCCTTAAATCAAACCAAACCCATCAAATCTATTAACATGACAGCGAAAACAGCAGGTCACTTCCTGTCCATGCTGCACCTTCACTTTTTACACAACACGCTCAGAGAACATAAAATATCTCAAGCTCACACTTTGCATGTAACCACAACCAACAGTCACTTAAAAATATTTTATAAAATCTCCAAACTGCACGCAGCTGTGCATTTATATCTGTCCACATATGAAACAGACAGCGCTCTGTTGAGTGTGTGTGTGTGTGTGTGTGTGTGTGTGTGTGTATGGTGAGGGCCGACGGGTCACAGCACTCTGACCCACTAATGAGAGGCAGAGCATAACCACATCAGACAAGAGCCACGCTAAGTAACTGGTCTGATAAATAAATAAAAAGAGCGCCCTAATGCGGACAAAGCGCTCATGCACCACAGTGACAACATGGCACAAATGATAACAGTCTCACAGGGAGCAGCGGCGAGCCGTCTGCAATGCACGACAGAAAAGCTTTAAATCAAATCTGAGTGTGAACCATGAGGAGCATTAAGTCTTCAGTGTGAGATTGTTTTTAAAAGTGATCTCTAGCTTTCAAACAATACATTTCACCTTCCACACACACAGCTTTTAACCAGTAATATCCAATTGCCTCAAACGTAACACAGTAGTTTGTGGACTCTTTCTGTTTACAAAGTTTGTCCTCGATGGCCACCGTACACTCTGAGCTTGAGCCAATTAAATCAAAGAATAAACAAAGACTGTGCATCAAACAGGCTCCTGATTGGCTTCCTGTTGCAACTCAAAATATCTACATGTCTGCTGTTTTTATGTCCACAGTCTTGTTATTACATCTTCCAAAATAT
Source organism: Trematomus bernacchii (assembly GCF_902827165.1). NCBI lineage: Eukaryota > Metazoa > Chordata > Actinopteri > Perciformes > Nototheniidae > Trematomus > Trematomus bernacchii. Next base: position 20,454,242 of record NW_022987973.1, read on the forward strand.
GTTTAAAATGTCAGACAAACTCAGCCTAACTACCAAAACATAAAATGTGAAATAAAACAACGGCCTGGAAATATGTATGTTTGAAAGACACAGATCATACATTTGTCAATTTTAGTCTAAGATATATATACAAAAACATTCACAGGAAAAAGATATTCATATATCTTTTTTTATTCTGCATTTCAGGTGTTCCAGTGTGTGTGTGACACTTACATGTGGACATGTGGAGGTTGGAAGCGGCTCTGGTTGATGTTGTAGTGTGTGAAGGCCTGTGTGGGGTTGGAGCTGTACTCGTCCACCGCGATGGTCACTTTGCCATGAGCCATCCTTCCGCCGTTTGGACATGAGACGCCGTTCGTTCACCGGGATTCAGCAGCGAGCCGTGCAGCAGTCATCCTTCAGGGCCGCTCAAAAAGCCCAGGAAGTGTCCCAGCAGCGACCCAGCCGACCGACTCGACCACGACACACTGCAGTCTGCACCAACAGGAGAAAAGAGACACACACACACACATCAGCTGCTTTAAACACAATCACCTACATCTGATTGACAGGTCTTTCACATAAGAAGAAACTGAAAACCAATAGGATTTAAATTATACACGTTTGCACTGTTCAGAAAATGAAAGAGGCAAAAACAGGTGGATTTAAATGAGTACAAACAGAGCACACATGAAGTGAGGAGGGGATCTGTGTCTACTCTAAACGTATGATCACACTCAATACAACCATGGTGCAAGTACAGTTTTCTTGTTTGGTTTCAGAGGGCACAAAAAGAAACAGATTTTTTTTTTGCTGTGTCACTTTTTGAATTTGAAAAAAAACATAATTCCTAAAACTGTTTATCAAAGCATTCCCCACAGAATCCAAATTACAAAAAATGCAGCAAGCCAACTCAAATATAAAACTTAGATTTATTCTACCTTTCGAAACAATTTTGATTTCTAGTATTTCCAAAACTAAACACTGGACGGTTGAGGCGTCAATTTACAATCTGGAAGGCAGGTTTTTAATTACTGCTCCGGCTCTGCTGCTCATAAGCAAGCTGGTTTTAATGCAAACTAATATATTCACATGTAAAAATCACTGCAGGCATGGCCTCTAAGGTTTTAGCCTGTTGAAATTAAACCAAGCACAAAAAGGTTGCAAGTATAAATCTCTGCTGGTGATCAAATATTAAGCAAAGACTTAAATAAAACAAGAGATTGTTCACAATGCATGCACAAAACAGATTTAACATTACCCCAAAACATGCAAAAATACATTTATGCTTTTTTCCCCCAGGCCTGAAGTAACTACAGTCTACCTGGCAGCTGAACTGCTCTAGTGTGTGCTTAACCGTACAATAAAGCACACTTTCACAGGTTAAATTATTTAAGGAAAAGCATCTAAAAGAAACTGCACAACAAGTGTGGTGTTTGCATGTTCAGAGCTCACTCACCGGGCTTCGCTGTGTCTCCTGCAACCCTGAGCTTCCCTCCTGCCTGACCTCCCTGACTGACAGTAAAGTGGCCACTGTGGGCTTGACAGGCTTTTTATACCAGACCTCCCGATGCAGCCCGAAAGAGAAAAAAAAATTGCCCTCAATTCAAAAACGTATCTTTTTGGGAGGTAATCAGCAGCTCCGCAGTTCATTTAACGGTCATTACATCCTCTGATGCAGTGGAGAGTAAACTAATACAAAAGGCTGTGACCTCCAGTTGTTGAATATATTAAAGCAATCAAAACCCCAATTTACATTTTAAAAATCCTATTTTCACGAAAGCACTGAATTATGTTTTCTGGGTCAGCTAGACTTTCTTTGATATGTGCTATGAATTTAAGTCATAATATATATGCCAACAAAAAGGAGGCTACACTAAAATCTTGCAAATAAAAAATCTTTACATTGCAAAGTTAAAATGATATTTCCAATCAATTTGATTGTTGCTGCTGCATAATAAATTGATCTCCACTGATCTTCTTGGGCCTTCAAATCACTTTAATTAAAAGATACCTTGCACACACTTCACCTCAGTAATAATTTCTACCAATGCAAAATACAAAAGTACTACTGCTTCTTGGGAAATGTGCTCTTTTTTTGCAAGTGCAGGCCGATTTGAGCAGCAGCAGCATGCTTCACGGTCTTCTCGCCGAGTGCAGTCGGTGTGTGTGTCTATTCGTGTGTGTGTGTGCGTGTGTGTGTTAAACTCGCCTGTCTGTCTCTACCTTGTGGCTACAGTAGCAGCAACTAGCTCCGTAGCTTAGCCTGCTAAACCTGCCCTGGCAGTGGATATTTTTTATTATGCAGACTGTAGCTTCGCACTGAGCTGCTTTGCTATAACGGCGGTGCACACACACATTGTCAGTCCTGTCTTTGAACATACAGAGCCCCCCTTCAACGCACAGCATATAGCTAACTTCACCAGTATAAATCACTCCGGGAAGCAGAGAGGGTAAAAGGCGAATAAATTGACCCTTTCTGATACCATACATATACACAACGTGTGCTATGCGCCTCTTGCAGAAATGCACACAAAAAGAAATGAGGTCCGTGCAATCCTGAACTCTGCTCCCGGGATAATAAAAGCACCCAAAGGTGGTCAGTGTCACGGCACCGCCGCGCTAACCTCTTGCTCGTCCTCGTAAATGACAAGCCACCTTTTAACCGACGGCTTTGTGTCAGGAATTTCTTTTTTTCTCCTCGTCTCCCTCTCTCTCTCTCCCCCTTTCCCTCCCTCTTCGGTTCTCAAAGCAAAGCGGAAAGGTTGCTCTACCTTCGTGTGGGTTATTTGTGCGGGTTTTATCTGGCCGGAAAAAGAGTGTCGGGTCGGGGTCGCCCTCTACGCGGCGGCGGCGGAGGGACGCGGGTCCATGCGGCAGCGGCTGGAGAGCGGGGAGGCTGTGAGCTGCCGTCCGGGGGTTGCGGCAGTCTGGGCGGATAGGGCAGAACCTTCGACCCGGCGAGACCTCGGCTGGCTCCTGTGGAAAGAAACCAGACAAGAGAGCGAAGGGGAGAGAGGAGGAGAGACACTGACAGACAGCGGAGAGAGAGAAGTGTGACAGAGGGGGAGTGCAGTGAGTCGGAGCTGCCACTGGGGTCAGAGAGCATAGAGAGCAGGAGCGAGCACAACCCCCCGCCACCTCCCGTGCGCGCGCCCTCACAGGCGGGCACACGCGCGGCGAGGCTCGAGAGCGAGGGGGGCGGAGGAAGACAGCGCTCGCGCACTCCCGCTCTGACTGTGTGCTGCATTCACTTGCCGTCGGAAATTGAACCGTATTCTGAGATCCATTTGACACACAGCAGCGCAATACAGTCTCTGGGTAAATAAAGCAAAATGCTTATTTATTCATATTTTTCCAATCTTATAATTGCATATACAGGCTTAGCGAGGCAGAGTGGTCATCTAGTATTCAGAAGGTTTCTGTTTCTCCAGAGAATACCAGAGTGTTCTTAAGCAGACACTGAAAGTCTAACCTCACCTGGTGGCAGCCTATGCCATCAGTATGTATGTATGAGGATGTATAAGCTATAACTAATAAGTCATTTGGTTTATAATTAGTTATTTAAAGGTAGGGTAGGTAAGTTTGAGAAACCGGCTCGAAAATACACAACCGGAGAAAATCTGCCACTTCCTTATAGAGCCCCTCCTCCAACACACACGAACGCGCACATGACCAATGAGGGCACGAGATAAATTTGTGCACAGATGGAAGGCTGACAGGCAGGTAGGCCATCCAGTTATTTTAGCCGGGAAAGCTAAAATGATTGGTCGTGCTTTTTACAGTATTACGGCTTCCACAGATGAAATTTTGTTATGGATTTTTTTATTGGGCCAACTCCACCAATCAGGAGGAGACAGCCACGGCCATTGCCGTTCGAAAGCGCTGGAGACGCTGTAGTACATATGCCAGGCCTGTAGGTGGTGCTGTTCTCACAGAATCAGCCCTTGCAAAAACAGGGGTAAAAAAAGTGCAAATTGAGCGAAATGAGGCATGGCTAAAATGCATGATCTGTTTGGTATTTTGAAAAAAAAAAGTATAAATATGCCTACACTATATTATTATAATATAGCATGATAGGTCCACTTTAAGATATTCATTGCTATCGGGATGTTAAGAACATTCCATGGAATATAACAAAAAGTGTATCTCGAGCCGGTTTCTCAAACTTACCTACCCTACCTTTAATGTATTTTTGAAGGAGACTCCAAGTTACTCAGAATTCATGTATGGTAATAAGGCAAACATGATTATGTAGGCCTACAATTTAGTTGACATATTTTCTCTTTTATTAAATGTAAAGTTTCACTTACTAATTTATAACTTATAAGGTATAGCCTTTATAAAAGGGTGCCAAAAAAGAAAGTGATACTGTACCAAATCACTTAACATCTACAACTAGCCTGACTGTTTGGATACATGTTGAGTTCTCAAACGTGGTGAAAATCCTTTTAACATCCACCAGTGTGATTACTTTTATCCTGCTGTGTAGACAATGAGAGCAGAAAGACCCAACCAGGCTCCTTTATCGACTGTTTACCCTCAGTGTCTTATGTTGCCCTGAAGAAAGGTTTTAGTGGTAGTTTTACTTCAGGCTGTGAGGGATCATGATATGACATATTAAGAAGGTTATTGATTTTCCCCAATGAAATCTTATGCAGTATTCAATATTGTGGTTGCTGCACCTTGAACTCAGCATACAATGTCTCATTTGTAAAACCAGTACATGCTGAAACAAATAGATTGTTTTGGTCATGATGGACCCTGACGGTGAAATCTTGATACATTTTTAAATTGGGCTTATTGAAATAATCGGTGCATCTGAACAATGCAGACTTGAGCTCACAGTATATTTGACTGTCAACTAATACACAAATTCCCATACTGAAATATGGTACATTAATTCAGAGCAAATGTTGACTTGGAATAATTCAACACTTCAGATCACATATAAACGATGCCAGAATGTAGACGGTGTTGTAAAATCTATGATTAGAACAAGGCCCCTTTGGGTTCACAAGTAAACAATGCTAATGAGTACCTGTGGGAGTCCTCCACACAACCTCAAATGGGAAAGCACAGTTTCAAAACTGGGAAAACTTCAACTTGGATGACTGAATGTAAAAACGGCATTCTGATCATCAGGGTTTATCTACCTGACTATCAATTCACTAACTAAAAATGAAGTGTGGATATTTTGTCTCACAAGTTTTGAAACGTACCGTACTGTACTGCTCCTAGTACTAGACTCCTGGTACTAGAATGGGTTAAAAGCAGAGAACAAATGTCACTGTGTGTGCTGTGTGCTCTGCATGTGTGACCATTAAAGAGGGTTTCATCCCTCCCAATTATATTCTATTCTATTTGCTGCAATGAACAAACCTAAAGAGTTTTTTTCTTTATACTAATTCCGAGCCTCCTAAAAAAAGTAAAATAGGAGCAATCAAAGTTTTTAAAAAGGGCAAATCCACTTATCCAGACTTCATGAAGAAGCAGTTGTTTGACATCACACAACAATGGAAGTGAATTTATGCACAATGTAAAGTATACTTTTCAGTATATCTGCATTTCAATTGAAGTCAATACCTGTTCCCAATGTTATTAGATAAGTGGTTATACAATCTCCGAAAATGATGTTCTCTGCACAAAAGTTAGTTGGAGAATGTTAAAAATGCCATTACAAATGTGAAAGCTGCATTGCTTGGGGTTCAATTGTCTGCCAAAGAAACATCAGTTGCTCATGGTCACAGCCATGTATTTTGTTTAAGATTGGCCTTGTGCACCTGGAAGGCTCGGAGGTCAGAAGTTGGAATTTCAACTCAAAAAAGTATGCCCTCCGAGTTGTCTGAAAGGCAGAATACGCTGAAAAGGTTGCTCGCTAGTTTTCTGACCTTTCTACTGCTAAGACCTTTCGGCTTCATATCTTCTCTTGTGGGAACCTTACTGTGCTATTGATGTTGCATTTTAGAAAGTCAGCAAACAGCCTTACTTTTAGCCATGATTGTAGACACGGTATCTCGACAACTACTGGATGGATTGCTTTGAAAATTTGTAAAGAAATTAATAATCCTCATGGTCTTCAACAATAATGTAATCTAGGATGTTTACAGAAGTAGTTATGTTTGAATTCACAACGCTAACCACATGTTGACTGCGACTGTAGTGAAGTTCGACACGCAGTGCTCCCAGGGCAAAAGGAAGTGAACCCACGGCTCCCGACCAAATGTCCGTATTGGGAAAGAGAATTGGTTTTAAGAAGAAAACCAGTGCATATACTTCCAAAAATGATCAGAATGTTTGCTATCATGATTGTCATCGTAATTAATGACACATCATATCTACAGCACATTCACAACAGTATTCCACATGTGCATCACATATGCAATGAATAAAAACAACTTTGATCTAAAGAATGCACATGATGACTGAGATAGAATTAACTTCTTCTGAGGCCAACATGTGTTCCCCTTACGTTTATAATGATACAACTTTAACTCATGGTGTCCAGCTTTCATTTTTCATTATTTCTCTGTGACAAAAAGCTTAATTCATTTCCCTTCAGTGTTACTCTTGGTTAGCTTCTGTCCTTCAATACAATGAACCCTGCAAATGGAGCACAGTTTTAAGAGCAATACATCTCATTGTGAAGGGAGTAGTGCGGTAACATCTTAGAGTAGCATCAAAGTGCTAATTATTATAGGAAAGTAATAAAGTACAATTGGAAAACTGTCTTTTTTTGGTCGGCAGTTCTTTATTGGAATGATTCCAGGAAAGATAACTCACTGTAAAAATCAATGTAATCTTGGATTAACTGTTTACGGACTAACTTTAAATAATAAATGAGAAGTTGAGGATTTAAATGCTGTTGCTCTTTAACTTTGCTGAGCTACCATTGTGAGTAATACCTTTTTATTAAATATCCCCTTATCCTTTGGGATAAAACAGGAAAACAAATGTGATATATCCTAAAGATCAGTTTTGGAGTTAAACTTAAATATAGGCTAACTGAAATCCAATAATAATAGTAAAAGAATACTGGTGGAAAAAAAGCTTGTATACAAAAGTGTTTAGAAGAATCGCAGTGAGAAACAGAAACATGAAAATAGTTCATTCCTGTAGCAGATCATTCATGCCCTATTCTACATCTGATACAACAGATATTTTCAAATAGTGTTCTCTATTTTGTCAGATCGTATCAGTACAATATTATTATCACTGATTTAGAAAACACAATTGTATGACAATAAATCATTTTCATTTTCCTGTAAGACAGTTTTCCGCTGAAGGATGAATGATAATGTTGATTTGCTGCCCATCACTGAGCCCAGGAATGATACAAATCAGTCAGGGAGAAAAAAGAAGAATTAATTTATCAGTTCCTAGGCTGTACCTTTTAATATACTGATGGGATTTCTGATGAGAAAAGGCTGCGTGGGACGGTCCATAATGGACTCATCTGAGGGGCTCTGCCACATTTACATGTCTGCCAGTTGAGGCAGGGCTGGCTTTTTCTAATTTTACTGACATGCTTCAATTTCCCGGACCCATCAGCACGCTCCCCACTGCCACAACAGCCCGGCGAGTCATTTCCATTTGACTTTTCTCTTATCTGCGCAAAAAAAGCATTTTCCATCTACTAGCCGGCGGGTGTTAATGTGAAAGCAGGGTTTGAATATAATGTGGAGAGGCCACATTTAAACGTTTGACCAGCGTTTGTTCTCCCGGCTGCATATAGAAAACTGATGATAGATAGGAGACCAAATGTCAAGGAAGAAATGGCTTTTGCCATGAATGTTTTATTCAGCCCGGTGTCGCGGCCATCACATTTATACAATAGAAAATGTAAATGTTATGCAGAGTGTTAGAAAAAAAAACACTATATATTTTATGACCTTCTATAAAGGAGTGAAATTACTTTCCATCCAAATAAGGCAGAAATGAAACACATATTTAATGGGAGTGGGAAATAGAACCGGAGCTCTTTCAGGAGGCAGAGGGTGATATTCACTTAACCTGCCGGCCGAGGCGGTTCAGCGCTCTAACCTGCACAGATTTATGCCCGTCTTCCCTGCCTGCCATGTGGATACATAAAATGGATGCCTGTCTATCTGAGGGGCCCATCCACAGGCAGGAGTTGGGTTTTTAAATGTTAATATCATTCAGATTTATGGGATGCAAATAGATGGTTGCTGAGGGTATGGCAGGCTAGATACGGTTTATGTCATTGAAATGCACACAGACACAAATGTTTGCCCCTGAGCCTCAGCAGCACTCTGAAGACCGAGCTGCCGCCGGCACCAGGCATGTTTTCAAATGAACAGAAAATTGAATACAATCTCTAGATTCAAAGATTTTTTCTTCTTTTACTTCTTTTTGCACTGCCCGGTTGTTATCGGCTAGAAAAAAAATCAGAGCAATATACAAGTTAATTTTATTAGCACACAAAGTGGTTTTGTCCAGTGGAGCTTGAAGACAGAGCGAGAGCAGGAGGGCAGGGAGAAGAAAGGCGAAGAGAGAGCACACTAGCATGAAAGCCAAGTGTATTAATTCTCCTCCCATTCTCCTGCTGTGTTGTGATAGACTGAGTAATATGCAGGCTCACTTTCTATGCCAAAGGCTAGATGAAGGCTCACAGGAGAGGACTCTCTGAGTCAGTCTCTCCAGGCCTCGCTTGCTCCCGCCTCTTTCTTTCCAGCCCTTTAAACTTTGGCAATCTGAAACAGTAAAAAATACAACAATCATTTAATTTCCCCCTGGGATCCAGATTTACCCGCATCCATTCAACACTTTCTGCCTGCCTCCGGTTCCTCTCTTACTCCCCTTCTCGTTCTGCGTGTGTGTGAAGCGGTCGATACAGCATAAATTAGGAGAACACTGGGCCACGCTGGCCTGCATGTGGAGTGACGGTGTATTAAATCACGTTAATTGATTAGCTGAAGTTCAGAAGAGGACAATCCTAGATTGCTCTCAGTCCTCAGCTGCTCTGTTCAAGTGGCTCCTGCTCGTTACAGGTGACGACCTGAACACCTACACTGGCAATTAATCCACTGTCGATGCTTTCATCGTTGTGGTAACTTTCTACATTCTCCGCTTGTGTTTGCCAAGAACCCCCATGCGCAAAACTATGGCTCAGAGCCTGCGAGTACATATGCTTTATCCCAGGGCTATTCAATTGGCGGCCCGCGGGCCAAATCCGGCCCCGGGGTGATATTTACTGACCCTTTGAGTATAATGTTAAAAAGTAATCAATTTTTTTTTTTAAGATATTTTTTTTTTTTTTTTTTTGTGCCATAGTGCCTTTATTCCAGAGAGGGTGTTACATTGAGAGATAGAGGGGTAGACAATGCCTGAAAACTTCGACGGGCTCGGGTTTCGAACCCACCTACTATACTGTAGTGACAACTCCTGTCATTGATTGCATCTCTGCGTGAATGATTAGATCATTTCACCTAAATGAAATCAAATGAAACATGTAGGCCTACTGAGTTCTGAACTTGCCATTTAGATCTATAAAGGCCTTGGGGCTATGTTGTTTGATTGAATTAAACACAATATATGCACTCCACTATGCTGTTGTAGTATTTACTGTATCTGAAGCTCTTAAATATGATTGCTCATATTTCAAGCCATCTTTTTCCCGGCCCCTTGCTTTGGATCATTTTCATCAACCGGCCCCCATTGCAAACTAATTGAATAGCCCTGCTTTATCCTAATTCCATACTACAAACAAAGTTTCAATAGGATCCTTAAACACAAACACTTGCAGACTTAATTCAGTTGAGTTTTAGAGTGCTCTTGATGGACACTGGTGTCCAAATATGCAATGCATAAAAACTATTAATTCATTATTATTATCAATAAAATTGAATTGGACCTTGTTTACGAAGTTTGAGCAACAATTTCGTTTTTTCTTTTAATGACAGTAGAAATATGTTGATTGTTAGTTGTCACACATTTTAATAATTTCTTTCATTGTGAAGTGTATGTTCATTTTTTATTCTGTATATTACCTGCAAAAACAGTATACTAATACTGAAAAGTGTGTATTTGCTGCATCATGTTATATGTAACTGCATTTTGAGAAAACACAGCTTAAATACATTTTCTAAATTTAAATATTATATTCAGCACTTTCGATCCAACTGGGAAGAGGATGCATTACATGTTACTTGTTACAAAGCGATTTACATACTCAATACTGTGGGCAATCCCCACAGGAGCAATCTGGGGTGAAGTGTCTTACCCAGGGACACAACGACATGCTGACTGCAGTGGGGTTTGAACCTGTGCCCCCCTGATCCGAACACCAACGCACTAGTCCACTGCGCCACAGCCAGATGCAGGACTAATTAGAAACTAGCCTGGTTAAATGTGTTATTCCCCCTAATATTCATACTCCTATGACTTAACAGTGATTTGGTGTGCCAACCATTTGTCATGTCATTCAAGGGGCCATTATATGTTAATGTTCAGCCTTTGCAGATCATTTACATGCACAAAAACCTTAAGCTACAGGTAAGGATCCCAAAAAAGGGCCCCTTAAAATTAAAACGCAGCTCATTCTGGTTCCTGTTGTACACAAACAAATATCAGCAACTGGTTATATTTGGACCCCTGGTAAATTCATTACTAAATCTCGAGAATCTGAAAGGATTTGGTTCACATTTTGGAAAAAAACAATCAACTGAATATAGTTTGAGATGTAGTTTATTTGTTACATTAATATATTTTCTTTCCCTTAATAAGAATGTGTTTTGTGTATTGACACTTTTTTTGTATTATTGCCAATTATTATGTTACCTTAATTAATTAGCAAATGTTTTGATTCACATCTGGGTTAAATAATAAGGTGATGTCTATAGGGACCCTTATGTTTAATATTACCATAATAAAGTCATAAAAAAAACCTTGTAATCGTACGAGATATGGTTGTGGTTGTTATTCTTCAACTGCATAATGCTGAGAAGCGTTTCCAATATGCTGTCTGCTGTGTCTATTTTATATGCCCTTTGTGTGTGTTTCAGTGTGTGTGTGCATGGCTGGTTCACCATTACACTTGTTTCCCTTGTAGTCAGGCAGCGAGTGAGAGGAAGAGGAGAGGATAACGACGGGATAAAAGCATGTCAGCAGGTCAGACAGTGAGGTTTGAACTTCCAAACACTGGGACTCACCCAGAAAGCAGAGCTACAGAAAGAGGTCAGAGACATCGGATGAAAGACAATGAACCCACTACGAGCCCAGGCAGAGAGGGGAGACACTCAGAGGAGAAGAGAAAAAGGCAAACTCATGTGAATAACACGCTGCAAAGGCCAGATTAAAGGGAAAGCTCACCCAGAAACATTGTTAAATCAGATTGGGGACATGCTCAGTGCATTTCTTTGTTTTTGGTGTAGTTTTGTTTCTCCTAGGGATAAATGAAAAGCAAACAATCTGATGTCATGTTGATGTATATTTCTGCTGCCACTGTGTTAAATAGCAGAAAAATCTTCAGTAAAAACCAACAGTAAACATCAGATGTTGGCGTCAGTACCAACAAAGACACAGGGCTTCTATTTTGCCGTTTTTTCCAAAGATGAATGCAACGCAGCCTTGAGTCGTGTTTTTGAGCACGGCTGTATTATGTGTTGCATCCAAAATCACTCCCATGTTTACTCATTCACTGCTTCCTGCATAATAAATAATCAAAGGTTTGCTCTATAGAGAGTGATTATTGGAGATTTTGGACACTCATGAACATCAATAACATGACAAATAACTGTCACTTTTTAAATCCAACAAAGGCGAAGGATTGCAGGGTGGGGGTTTGACTCAAAGTATAGAAGCTTCTCTTGAGACTGCTTTATTCATTCCAATGTGGGAATGTTTGAAGGTTATGGTACATTAGAGCCTTTCAAAGAAGTGCCAGATTGGCAAATAGAGTGATTTTATCCAATGCATTCACCCAAACATTGTTTTGTGTAGGAACGTTTCTATGCCACAACTACCTTGTTCACAGTTACACACATTCAAAGTGGGATCTGTTAACCTCCTAGCAGCTCCAATGGTTATTAAACTGTAATCAATCAATGTTGCACATGTAAGAGGAAGTCTTGGCATGGCTATCATGGATGTATAAAAAGAACTGGATAAAGCGTTGGAGGCGAGGCCCCTTTATTCCTATGAAAATTGCTCAGTGGTGATGAAGCCAAAATGGCTGGTTCATCCTGGGATACTCTGCCGATCTTCGTCGATCTTCCACATCCATTTGGTCCATAGAGCATGCACACTTGTGTTTTACTTTAGCCCGGCCTCCGATCCGCTCCATCATGAAAGCATCATGTCCTGTCTTGGCTCAGTCAAATGAATGAGGGAAATAATCCTGATTCAGTTTTTAGTGCATTTCACAACTCTTGGGGCCTAAAGGCCCTGACACACCAGGCCGAAATCGTCCGTTTTCGTTAGTCGGACGACGAAGCGTGCCAGGTCGCCCAAACTCAATTTGGTGTGTCCCGCACCATCGGCCGTGACACGCCTTATTTGGCCTTTCATGGCCGGCGCCTCAAAGAAGTCTCTTTTCTAAAAGGAAGTCAATGGAGAAAAGTATTTTTGGGCCCAGTGGCATCACGTGACTGACATGGAAGTTGTAGTATCCACCGTTTGAACACTACGAGCATTTGCTTCAAAGGCTTGCACTCTTCATGGTGGATTGCTGGATATCCTCTGGCAACCCAGAGTTGCAATAGCAAACACGATTAAAAAAAACATTTAAAGCCACTGTGATCTTTTCAATATCTACTGTATAAGGAAGAATTTGTACTTGCAATACTGTAGTTGGCCACAAAGACACATTGGTAGTAGTTTGCAGATTTGTCATGCTGTTTCAAGCTTATTTAACACATTAACACACTTTTTTTTAGACTGGCTACATCAGGAGAACAGGCGCCTCCACTTTATCTGAGATGATTGAAAAACTTGGCTCTGAAGCAGCATTTCCTCACAAAAGTAGTTCCAATTAACATCACACATTAATTTGGGTCTTATACAGGATACTGCCTAAAGCTGGCTACACACCAACCCGATTTTGGGAGTCAGAGGCCGTCAGAGGCAGTCGGGCATTAGCGGCGCCCTACTCAGGTTGGTGTGTCCCGCACCGTCGTCTCTTTACGGCACCTTTTCACACCTCCCGCGGCCAATTCAACATGTTGAATCGGCCGCGGGAGGTCAGAGAAAGTCGGCCCAAGCAATCACTCTGATTGGCTGTTCACACTACCGCTGCCTGCTGGTAAGGACAGTTACTAGGCTTGTTTGAGACAAGCGAGACCTGCGCAATTGCGATCAACGTCTTGCTAGTGCGTTGCATGATGGTTAGTCATTTTGTCCGACTTGCTCAGGAGGCTCGCCTACATGAGACGTTGCAATCTCGCGGGACAAAGACGCCCGCAGACTTGAGAGCGAGGCGCGGCGAGGCGGCGCAGTTTCTCTCCACGGGCTGCGGAAGCGAAATGCTTGATGGGAAACGACTTGCTGGTATCTCGAGCTGAGCGCTCATTGGTGGGTTTCACCCCGTGCTGGTGATGAATCTCCATTGGCTCGGCAAAAGTGTGTTGTTGTTTTGTGTCAGTTTTACGTCGCCACTTCCATTCACATTTTTCATCATTGTTCCACAATGTTTATCATCATTAAATTAATATCTATATATTTTATACTATACTTGCACTGCTTACCGTTGTCATACTTTATATATCTTAGCATATTCATACAACACACTGTTCATACTAGGCTACTGTGTATAGTGTATTCATACCCCTCACTGTTTATTCATCATTCAATTCATTCTATATTTTATTCTGTAGATTGTGTACATTACTTTTCACTTTACTGCTTGTTGCACTCCTGGTTAGAAGCTAAACTGCATTTCGTTGTCTCAGTACCTGTAATCTGTGCAATAACAATAAAGTTGAATCTAATCTTGAGCAGGAACAAATGTATTTACTTAGTACATATCTGACATTAACGATTAAACACATTTGTGCATTCTTTATAAATGCAAACCGAGTCAAGCCGACTCCGGAGGTGGCGGTATGCACCTTAAAGTTGTTTGCAATCCGCCAAAAAACCGAGAGAAGAAGAAGAGGAAGAAGCCGACTCCGATCTGTCCGACTTCAGGCAAGCTTTTTGAGACCTCCCCCGGCTGCGATCGGCTATTCTCGTCTACTTTCGAGGCGAGCCGCAGCTCGTCTCAAACAAGCCTATTGCCACTCGTCGACTGAAGTATTTGCGGTGTGTTCGTAGGCGGGCGGCGTAGGCGGGTGGCGTAGGCGGGCGGCGTAGCGGGCGGCGTAGCTGACGTAAAAGTCGGGACGCCTTCGGTACGCGTTCTTTGGTCTCAGGTGGGTGTGTAGCGGCCTTAAGCCATTGTCTTAATTTGATATTGCTATCTAGAAGAAAATGGGTACAAAATGAATAAACAAGAAAATGAGGAGCATGTGGTATGCATATTTATTTTACAGCACATTGAAGCCAATGGCCTATCCAGTATCTGCCATCAGAGGCAATCTGAATGAGTGTTACCTGAGGGAGCCATTTGGCATTTCTTATACATCTGTGAGTGCGGCCACCGTGTTGGACTACCCAGAGTAAATGTATCCGCAGTGTGTGTGTGTGTGTGTGTGTGTGTGTGTGTGTGTGTGTGTGTTGTGTGTGTGTGTGTGTGTGTGTGTGTGTGTGTGTGTGTGTGTGTGTGTGTGTGTGTGTGTGTGTGTGTGTGTGTGTGTGTGTGTGTGTGTGTGTGTGTGTGTGTGTGTGTGTGTGTGTGTGTCGGGTACGACAGTCTGGGTTTCATTGCAATGTTACCTGCTGTGAAAGTTGATGGGGTTCCCCACTGAGGACGTGTGAAATGATCCTAGCAAGTGATTTGTCTGTGTGTGTGTGTGTGTGTGTGTGTGTGTGTGTGTGTGTGTGTGTGTGTGTGTGTGTGTGTGTGTGTGTGTGTGGTGTGTGTGTGTGTGTGAGAGAGAGAGAGAAAAAGAGAGGTAGACTTTGCCGTGTGTGTGTGTGTGTGTTTGAGTATGTTACAATTATTCTTGAACAGGTGAGATAGGAAAGGAGTCTGATAGAAAACTCAGATGTTGCAGTCTCACGCTGCGACTCTCATTTGATCTCAGAACTGCTTTCGAAACCCATTTGATCGTTGCTGTGTGACTCATTTCAGTGTCAATTTTCGGAGTCTTCTTCTTCCGGTCAATCCCTTATCTCCACGTTGTATTGTGGGTCAGTGCAGCACAAGCAAACATATGCAAATGCACAGAAGAGTAATGAATATAGAAATCCTACTCAGAAAAAACCTGTATTTTTAAAGAATTGCTGCAGATAAAAATGGCCAGAAGTGTGCAGCGTTTAAAAATGAAAGCATTTCGGTGCAAAGCAGCAACACTTAGGGTCTGAAAGTGAAGCCAATGCTGAGATACCATGAACTTAAAATCCGAAAGGAGGAAGGAAGTTATCAGTAAGTTTTCAATTTATGAATGACTTTGAAAATGTTTGGATAACCGTCCCATTTCACTTCTCATTTCAATAAAACTAAAAAAGCTGAGGCCAAAATGCCAAACTCAAGCTTTAAAAAAGTAGTGGAAATCCAAACATAACTATATTTTTGCTAAAGTTTCAGAATTTGTTTGTTGCGCATATGTGCGTGCATACTTTCAACCTTTTTGCAGTCTGTTGAAGTCTGTTTGCACTCATATTCGTTTTTTTGGGTGAACTATTCATCAATATGGTCGCAGGTCAATTCTTGCTTATAGAATGTGGTGGAGACATTTGCACATTTGGTCCAGTTCATACAGTATACTTTAAATGAACCTCCATTCTTCTGCTTTCTACTCTTTTAAGATGTTTGCTTGAGGTGATTAATGTGCATATGAAACTGCCTGTTCCCTCTGTGTGTCTCTCCATGGAGTGGATGGTGTTTTCATGAGACCAAAGACTGTCAGAGTGTCTTCTGGAGGACAGGGAGAGCTGGCGGAGGCGTGTGGAGCTCAGTGTGGAGAGTCCGCCTGCTGCTGCATGTTTTATCTTCTGTCACTGAGCTTTCAGCGCTGCGCTCCGCCTCTCAATGATTTACTGTCTTACAGCAGCCTCGCCACTGCACAGAGGAAGTGTGCATGTGTATGCCGTTGAATCACAACACCAACATAAATTGATGGTGGGGGAGATATATGAGAATATATCTGTTCAGAAAAGTGTCTCTATAAGTGAAATGAACTGACACCTATATTATTGACTATGTAGACTTTTGCCAAAGGAAGTCAAACACCACTTTTTATACAGTTGTATGGCTATATTAAATTACATGCTATTAAAGAAAATGATGTTATTCCTTTTGGTTATTGCATGATTAATGAATTTGAACCGACTGCATTAAGCTAAAGGACAGAGAGACAGACTGGAGCGATGATATCATCCAGACCCAGAAAAATCCTGGAGCTCCTCCATGGACGGTGAATAATGGAACAACTGCAAGGGCACAGTGACAGCAGCCACTGTGGTTTTACTGGGAATAACCCCTTCGTTCAAATAAAACCCACCTGGATGGAACAGAGGGGAATGGGCAGGAATAAATAGGCCAGCAAAATGTTTTTCCCCAGAGACAAAGTTAGTTTGCCAGATAGTTAAAAATGCTTAGAGGGGCATGGATCCACATTTCAATTATACATCTTATGAAGAAGATAAATCTTGAATAGAAAAAAAAATACACCATGGAAATTCCTGCAGTGAAACTGGAACAAAGTTTTCTGTGCAATTATTCCGCAATAATATTTAATTGGATTTCTGTCTATTGACCATCGATAACATGTATTACATATCAGGCATTGCTGTACATGCTGGAGTCCCTGAATTGTTGTTTGCAATTACCAACAAAAAGCATAATTACAATTATTTATAATTATTTATATATATACGTTGAAGCAGGAAGACTGTTAAATTAAATAAATGCATCTTGGGTAAAACTTACCTTTGCTTTTGTATTATTATTCTTGGTCTACAAGGACGTTTGTTTAAAACCTAATCATCTGTCTGCTAGTGTTTTTTGGTCTTTAAAAAAAAAATGCTTTTACCAATCTCTTTAATGAACTTGTTGAGTACACTGTAATTAATATAGAAATGATGCACAAAAATAAGAAGAAATAGTAAATATGCAAGTCAACTTTTCTTCTCATTCGGTTTTTTCTAATTCGGTTCGTCGTTTAATTAATTTGACGTTTTTCTACTTTGCTTGATTATGTATTTGCTTTGTTCTATCCTTACCCGCTTACTTGCTTTTGTGATTCATTCTTACATTTTGTGGTGGTATGTGCTCCTGTGAAATATTTTCTTTGAATGGACTGTACAGTTTTTTCTTAAACATGCAAAGCATCCATATCTCAGGCATAGTCAGTCACAATTTGGCCATGCACATCATTTGGACATTTAAGAATATATTTGATAAGGAAACACACACTGTACTGGCAGGATTTTGATGCTCAGGAATGGTATGTGTTTCTCTGCACACATGTTGCGTGTAATGTATGCTACACTGTAACTAACTGTGTTCAGGTTTCATGTTTGGCACACACAGTCAACATGGACTCTTTTCCCTTGCTCCCATTGAATCAGATAGGCTGCCCCGCCCCCATGAAGGAGATTACACAAATGTATGCAAAGCCTGTAAATGATTTATACTGCAGAGCACAACAAAGGCCTTTTTTTACAACACAAGACTAGGAGAGAATGAGAGAGAGAGACACCTGCAGTAATCCCCACATTCACCACCATATACATCTTACTGTGCCACGGCCAACTGTGGGGCGCAATAAAACATGATGAAATTTGTGCTTTTTAAAATAATATAATAAGGGGCTGCATTCAAGGCATATTCAGCTGTTAATGTTATTTCAACGGAAGTGAATAACCCCCAGATTTCTCTGCACACAGAACAGCTATTGTGGATAATTCAGCTGCCATGCAGGCAGCAGAGTGCAGTGATGGTGGAGCTCAATTCCGGACCACAGCACTCACTGTTGGCCTTGGGTCTGTGCTTAGGCAGAGCTTTTAAGCACTCTGGTGTCTTCAAAAAACACACACACAGTGTATGAGTGCATGTGTGTGTATGCATCATGTTTGTCTGTGTGCTGTTCTCTACGTTTGTATAAGAGGGAGTCCTTTATCAGAGACGATAAAAGGCAAAAATATGTTTGAGCTCATCCCATCTCCCCCACACCCCCAAGGATCCAACGCGTCGATGGGTTTATACACTATTCATAAAGATCACTATGTGGGAGAAAAATGGGCCCATTATTGTCAAGCAGTAATGGTGGGATATATTTGTTTTGTGGCCCTGAGTGTAGAGTAGTGGTAGTGAGTTTGTAAACGGGTGTGTGTGTCTTTGTGAGAGTCACATACATAACATGTTGGCGTGTTTAGACCTTAATGGTATGTGCTATGCAGTCAATTGAAGGCCATATACAATACACTGAATTGTACAGTCTTAAGTGTCTGCAAAGGCAAAAGTAATGATCACAGCAAACCCACATACATATACAAGTATGCGTACTGTATCTCTAAGTATTGTTTATCTTGGAAACAGCATCAATGGATATCATAACGTGAAAACAATTGACATTTTTGTAATAACAATGTATCAAATAACAACATGGAAATCATGTTACAATGATAAAGAGCTCTCTCAAAGTGACCAAACTACTCTACAGTGAGTTTCGGTTTCAGCTTATTGTTGCCTGTCAACAACTTTACTGTTTTGGTTGACTCTTAGCGCTCATATCGCTTTTGAGCCGCAGCAGGCAGCTTTTTTCAGCATAAAGTTTTAAATCTTAGATCTTAGATCTTGTGTCTCTGTAACTGCTGGACTTGTAAATGGGTAAGTACCCCATACATACAGTACCTAGAAGGTGAAGATATTACAACTTTGTGTTTACAACTTGTTTCCGGCGCTGTCAAATGGCCAAACATATCAGTCAAGACAGGTTTTTAAATACTTTACGCTTTAGGGCATGGCTAGTTTTAAAATGGTCAATAAAGTCAATAACACAAGGTGTTTTATGGTTTAGGTGGTCTGTGTTTTTGTCTTGATACTTTTCTTGGTGTTTTGTAAAAATATTTTGAGGTTGTAACTAACTTAACTCTCTTGTTTAGCGTCTGGTTCCAAAAAAACAAGATGGTGACGGACAAAATGCCAAACTTGAGGGTTAAAATGGCCTTATTCCGAGGCACCAAACTGGAATGGCCCATGATGACCCTTGTGGCTGATGGAGGAAATCTATCATGGTGGTTCTGGTATTTTGATTTCAAAACTTGTACGGTACTGAGAACTGAAGGAAACATATAAAGTCCTGAACATGTTTGTCTTCCTGACTTCCTTTAAACCTACTGAACACGCCCTCCTAGGACCCCTGCAGGCTCCCAGACTACAGCTTGCGAAAGCCTGCCTCAGGTCAGTGGTCCTGCCCGACATCAGTGCTGCATGTTTGCCTCTTAGCCTAAACACTTCCATTGCTGACCGATGGACTGTGACCACACTATACCCCCTCCACTTCCACCTCCCATACATAGACTGTTACCAGGTGCCGAGCCCCCCACTGTCCCCTCTGCCTCGTCACCCTTCCTCAACCCTTGTCACCCCTCCTTGCCCCCTCCTCTCCCCTCCGCCCCTTTAACCCTGTCCTTCAGACAGCATTGTTTGGACGAACAATGGGGTCATTGTAACCTCAAGGTGGCGTATTGTGAGGGGTTTTCACAAGGGGCTGCAGAGGTGACCCTGACAGTGTAGCTCAGCCCTCAACTCACCTCCCCACACACACACACACACACACACACACACACACACACACACACACACACACACACACACACACACACACACACACACACACACACACACACACACACACACACACACACACACACACACACACACAATCACACTCACATGTGGTGTATGGTTCCCCAACTTTGCCGCTCTGGGGCTTTAGGTCACAGGGTACATATAGGTTGAGGAGCAGCATGATTGTCCTCTGTGTGCGTGTGTGTGTGATTGTGTGTGTGTGTTTCAAACAGCAACTCTGAATTCACACTTTAGAGCAATTAAATAAAAAAATGTATCACAAGTTTTGGCTTCTCTATCCAAACTACCCTTGTGTTTCTTACCATCAAAAATCAAGAAAAAAAGCTGTCTGGAGAGAATATTTCCAAAACAATTACATATAGGGTCGACCACCCTTGAACCCTCTACTGACAGCACTTGAAACTGAAAGCACAGACTGTATTGACTACACAGAGTTACCATCATCACAGAAAGAACATAATATGAACTGATGCACTGTACGTAATGCACATAACGCATTGAAATGGTGATGTGACTGCTTCGTGTGGTAGGGGAGAAAAAAAGAACACAATTGTAGGTGGCATGTCTTATTACTCAACAGACCAAAGTGATTTGAATTAGTCAAATGATTTCCCCACGTTTAGAAGACCTCAGATGGACTTGGACTTTGATATCAGACAATTGTATTAGAGCTTTAAAAGCCAACTGTTGCTATGCTTCTTCATTATGAGGACTTTTCAGGTACTTTAGCCAAAATATGGTCAGTACAGCGACACCTCACTCAGTGTACAGAAGGCTGTTGTTACGGGCAATGCCTTTAAAATTCACCCTGTGTCGTGTTTTCTAATATCAAAGCAAATTACTTTGGATTTACAGTCTTTCCCTGCCACTATCTTGGCTTAAAAACTCCTGAGGAGAAGACAGAAATTGTGTATTTCCTGAAATAGCAATTCAGTCTGATCCAACGTTTCCCCTCTGTTGGTATCTGGGTCTTTAATGTCAGGGTGCGGATGGATGACCCATCTGTCCATCTCCTCTCACTGAATACCAGGCGATCATCTTACATACACACAACTCACTGTCAGTCTGTCTCCATCTTTCTGTCTGATGGAGTACCAAGCTGGAGACAGACTCGCCTTTGTCAAGTTACTTCTTGCTGGCTTGCGGGAGGGTTGGGGGGAGCTTACTTCCTGTGCCCAGACTCTAGAAAAACAAATGTTCAACACTCGACAGTGATGGCGCACTCTGTGCTGGCATTTGGCTTATGAAAAGGTTTTATGCTGTGTTGGGCTGTTTGGTTTCACGATATTTATTGTTTCGAGATGTATTAAAGTAAAAAAACTGAAAACTCTGATTTATCATCTATTCAATTAACCTGCAGAAAGAGTCAAGGCAATGTCATGAGGTTTTTTGACTCCGAAAAGGAAGTGATAGTTTTATCAAAGACTCCGATTTAAAAAGACCCCCCTTAAAGAAGAATGGCCAAATAAAAGAAGACATTGTTTTTGTTCGGTTTTCTTCTACCTTATCTCTGTGAAAACAGAGGAAAACAAAAATATAGTTGTAATCTATTTCCTTAAAGGTAGGGTAGGTAAGTTTGAGAAACCGGCTCGAGATCGCTAGAATTTGAAAATACACAACCGGAGAAAATCTGCCATTTCCTTATAGAGCCCCTCCTCCAACACACACGAACGCACACATGACCAATGAGGGCACAAGATAAGTTTGTGCACAGATGGAAGGCTGACGGGCAGGTAGGCCATCCAGTTATTTTAGCCGGGCCGGCTAAAATGATTGGTCGTACTTTCTACAGTACTACGGCTTCCACAGATGACATTTTTTTATGGATTTTGTGTCAAAGCACTTAAGATATTCATTGCTATCGGGATGTTAAGAGCATTCCATGGAATATAACAAAAAGTGTATCACGAGCCGGTTTCTCAAACTTACCTACCCTACCTTTAAATGAAATCACATTTTAGAGTGACTTGATTGAAGTGCAATCAAACTGCCTTTGCATGCCCAATATCCATAGATACGTCTCTCACTAGAGCCGTGTTAAGGTACTACTGGTCAATAGAGATGGGCGAGTCCTGATTCATCCGGATCAGTAACCCGGATCCTAGAAATGAGCTGGTCGTGACGAGTCTCCCCTCTCCATTAACCCGAGTCCTTGAGTCCCACACTTGGTGTGACGTACAAATTAAAACTATAAATTGCGTCACTCGCTACTCTCTTTATAACATGTAAAATCACATTACAACGTACCCCAGTCCATCTACCTACCCTTTAGCAAGTATACAGGATAGCTGCCTGCCAGAAGTGATCGTTTGGCTCAGGGGAGGGGACGCGGATCAGTGAAACTTCCTGCAGACTCGTGGGGACTCAGAGGAGCCGACGGCTCCTAACCGTATGCACGAGCAGACTCGCAGATTCGCAGATTCGCAAATCCTGACTCGCTGCAACACACAGAGGATCAGACTCATGCGGACTCGGAGCCGTAACCATATAGCAGCAGATCCAGAGATCCAGCAGACTCGTCGTCATGCACGAGTCCACACAGCAGACTCAGATTCGCAAATCCTGACTCACTGTGTGTGCAACACACAGCAGACTCGTGCGGACTCGGAGCCGTATATAGCAGCAGATCCAGAGATCCAGCAGACTCGTCCTCATGCACGAGTCAACAGCAGACTCAGATTTGCCAAATCGCAAAATAACCCTTTTTTTTGTGATCAACATTTTTTATTAAAGCAAAATACACTGTGTAGCGGAGGTTAATATAACGTCAGTTTAATAGATAGATAGATAGATAGTACTTTATTGATCCCATATTGGGAAATTGTTGTTACAGCAGCATAAAAGGCATTTTACAAAAAAAACAAAAATACAAAATATACAAGAATAGAAAGAAAAATAAAATAAAATATAAAATATAAAATATACATGTCGAAATAGAAAATATACATGCAGATATTATATATATATATATACAAATATATATATATATATTCAAAATATATGGAATAATAATATGCTCGTGAAATGCATCAACTTTTCGGTTTCACCGATAGGATTTCTACGGTCTTGGTGATGCTGACTCATATGACTCAAATGACTCGTATGATCCGGATCTCTTCAATGACTGACTCAGAAGACCCTGAGTCCGTAAAAGGATCCGGATTTGCCATCTCTACTGGTCAAATGTCACAAACATGGGGTGTTTTTATTCTGAAAAGCCAGGACCACATTGTATCTCTCATTTGTAGCTGATTGAAATCTATACTTAAATTATATATCAAAAAGTAAAGTAACAAGAAGGAACAGACACAGTGAGATTTTGGATGAGTTTACCAGCTTTTTGGTTGTTATTATTAACACGCCTTAAGTTCTTTTGGCTGTTTATACAGTCGGTGGACCCTTTGTCTAAGTAGCTGCTCAACATGGTTTGCAGTAGTAAAAACCGCAGCTGATGTACCATGGTAACAGTAAGATGTTGTCAAAACAACCAAGACTCAAAATGTAAGAATATAACTTTAAATAATTGTTAAAAGGCATTTTCCATTTGAACAATCATTACATTACATTACATTACATTACATTGCATTTAGCTGACGCTTTTATCCAAAGCGACTTACAATAAGTGCATTCGACCAAGAAGATACAAACTTGAAGAAAACAGAATCATATAAGTACATCAGGTTTCATAGAGCTAAAACATTTCAAGTGCTACTCAACTAGCTTTAGATAAGCCAGTCCTTTATTAGTATATAGGTGTTTTGTTAGCAATTCTTTGTTAGTGCTTCTATCGCTCAAAGCGGAGTCGAAAGAGATGAGTTTTCAGTCTGCGCCGGAAGGCTATCTGCTGTCCTGATTTCAATGGGGAGCTCATTCCACCATTTTGGAGCCAGGATAGCAAACCGACATGTTTTTGCTGATGGGAACTTGGGTCCCCCTCGCAGTGCTGGTGCAGCGAGCCGTTTGGCCGATGCAGAGCGGAGTGCACGTGCTGAGGTGTATGGTTTAACCATGTCCTGGATTAGACATCACACAGAACAATGTATGATTCTTCTTTTAATAACACATTTTTTTAAGTAATGAAAAGGAAGAAGATAAAGGCCATAGGTCAAACAAAGGTCCATGTGTGTTACAGTAAATGCTGATGTGGACACTGACAATGCAGCAGTTTGGGGGAAATCCTATACTGTATCGATGACGTTCACTAATTTCAGAGACATGCAGAAAGTGCAAGAGCAGAGTGATGATCACTGATGTCAACAGGCATGTGACCTCACCAGCGGGGTCACGGGGTCATGCTGGGTGTAAGGGGTGACGTGGGAGGAGACGGGGTCAATGACTAATTAGAGCTTTAAAACAGTGAGCAGGTCAGAGGGTCGGATGAGATCACCAGGACGCTCCGGTGTATTGTAAAGAGACGACTATTGAAGTGAGCTCCACTCCAATCAGTCTGACCTCCGACCCCTGACAAATTGATTGATTAGTTAGTCTAGATCATGAATGTCTCACTAAATACTGATGTTGTTGTTTTTTCATCTATGCTGCAGAGCCTCACTGCTGCGATTCTACTATTTTAAGTGCAAAACATTATTTATGTCCATTAACTATAGCGTGTATTACAGTATACATTTTATGGTGTAATGTAATGTAAAAGTATGATGCTTTTAAGGACAATATCTAAACTAGCTTTGTAGATTATTTAATGTGGAGCAATTGTAATTGACCTTGAAGTTTTTCAAGACAACATGTGTGTGGATGAAATGTTGAACTGTTTAAATTATTTGATTACAAGGCTTAGTTGAATACTTGATTCTGATTTGGTCAAATTAGACATTTTAAAGACTGTTAAGATTCGATGACACATCGCTGCTAAACAAAATAATGACCGGTGCTAAGGAGGATCAAGGGAGAAAATCAAAGAGGTTAAAAGCTGGACATCAGAGAAATCAACAGAAGAAGTCAGACAGGAAGTAAACACTAACAAGAACACGGTATGGGCTCTGGCATTGTTTAGGACTTGTTAGTGGAAAATAAACTTTGAAAAGAGTTGAACAGTTACAGTAAACATCGATCAGTGCTGCTGTTCATTTTTAGTTATGTTGTTGTTGCCGCTGTCTCTGAGTTGTTCTGATTCAACTGGATGTTCCGGAGAACTTTACCCATTAGGAACAAATATGTTGTACTATTTCCACACTACATGAATGCAGCACAAATGCTCGAGCATTGTTAACAAAAGTGAAAAATAAAGTATGTATCCATCCGCCAGTAGTGTTTCCATAATCTGACAGACAAAATGAAAGACAACCTAAGCCAAAAACATATCCTCTGCCAAGGAGTTCATTATTGATCCTAAATCAAGGGCAGCGTATTTGATCTGACAAAGATGTAAACATCTCAGTAAATAAATCATGTTTTAGCCTGATTTATACCCTGGCCTTTCTAAGGCTATTTTATCAGCTTGCCAATGTTCAGCTCCCTCCTTCTTCCTGCCTGTCACCAGATGATGACCTCATGGCTGTAAGAGTTGCACTATTAAACAGACTCTCACCTCTTTAACAAGACCAGCCAGCCCTCAGCCGGGTTCATATGTTCCCTATCAGACTAAAAATAAAATGCACTTTCCACACCCCTTTTAAACCTTCTCTACTGCTCCAAATATGTCTTAGTTTCCTCCAGTCTAGCCAACAAGCAGCAGGTCAAGAATTTTTCAAACAAAATATTCCTACAAAGATTACACAATTAACACATTTCCAAAAGTAGGACTTCATGACAAAAACTAGTCTCACTTTCTGAGAATAAGTTAAGTGAAACAACTGTATCTGTTTCTGGAAATCCACCTGTCTTCCAGAGGAAGTGCATTCTTATAACTGGCAAGTGCAGTTTTTACCCCTGGGACCCTGAGGTTTCAGTGCTTATGCTGGCATCTCTCGGCTGTGAAGTTAAAATGTCACAAGGCTGTCACACTATCAAAGAAAATAAATGGCCCACTATAATCCTAGTTGCAGTGATAAAATGTCAATGTACTGCTGCTGGTGCAGCTGCTGAGCTCCTGACAGCTCTGTCAGCAGAGGTGGAGATCACACCGACCAGCAGCAGAGGAAGCAGAAACACCAGTAATTCTCATCATTTCCATCTGTGCTTTGGGACATGAAGAGCTGAACTTGCTAGCCTTCTTGCAAACAGAGGAGGTGGGTTTTGGGGTGGATGGTGTTGGTAGGTCAGAGGTTAGACTAACGTTTTTTTTCAAAGCAGATTTTTTACTTGAAAATCACTTAATTATTGATGGATCAGTTTTGACCAGGTGTCCCAATAAGCCATGATAGAGTGACAAGGACTCTGAAATTGAGGCAGCCATCATGTATTGTATTATTAACATGTGTGTTCTTTTCATATTGTCACTTGTTAAAATGTCTTTAAAGGTCTATACTACCTCTGTGTTTCAAAAAAAGTAGATAGAGTAGATACTTAGGAAGTGTTTGCTGCCCTGAGTACTCCATGTATGTCTAATTTGTAACAGAACTCGGGGACCTGTATTCATGTTACCATTAATAGGGCAGCAGTGGCTTTAAGATTATATCTGGATGACCAAAGATTAAATAGCAGTGCTTGGTAGTCCCCCAATATTATTTCTGAGGTGCCCTTTAAGTATTTGTCCTGACCTCTCCAGAGAAATTACCAAGCTTGCAGGTGGGATGTAACCCTGTCTCCAAAGCTATCCCCTGACTAAATAAGGGAAGTAAAGTACAAGCTCAGTAATTCATTTAAAAATAAACAGATTGGATTGAAGTTTACAGTTGCAGGTTTCCCATATTATTATAATCTCTGGGGATGTTCGTCAGCTGTCAAAAGGAAGAGGAAATAAAACAATAAGATATATTTTCTTTGTACTTTTAACCTTGGAGATTCCAGTCCTGTTTTCAAGTGTGTTTTATGGCAATATACTGGAATGGACAAGTGATATCAGATGTTGTCTTCTGTCAAATACTGTACATGGCATGCACTGTTTCCTGAATTCATTGTGCAGGTCAAGCACCATGCAGTACCACAATGAACATTATTGTCTGTTATGATGGTAGAAACCACAGGAAGTGGATTTTACCTCCAAAGACCAACTAAACATCTCTCTCCCCATCACACACACACACACACACACACACACACACACACACACACACACACACACACACACACACACACACACACACACACACACACACACACACACACACACACACACACACACACACACACACACACACACACACACACACACACACACACAACAAGGAGCGCTGCAGTGATTGGTATAGCAGCGATGTGTAGGCTGTGGCCTTCGTACAATAGCCTTGCCCCCCTGGGGAATCTGAATCCCATCTTTAGTTCGGAGCTCATTAAGCCGATTATTCCCATAATCTCTCTGATGGCAGCCAGAATAAAGAAACACACACTAATAATTGCCTGCTTACATTTTGGCCTGTATGGCCCTGTTAACTGTTTAGATGAGAGACTAAAAGATACACTATTTTTGTACTGTGTGTGTGTGTGTGTGTGTGTGTGTGTGTGTGTGTGGGTGTGTGTGTTGTGTGTGTGTGTGTGTGTGTGTGTGTGTGTGTGTGTGTGTGTGTGTGTGTGTTGTGTGTGTGTGTGTATGTCTGTCAGTGTGTGAGTGTTTCTCTGTGTGTGAGGCAGAAAGAGAAACAGATAAACAAGGTTAATGGCTGAGGTGACAATAAATACAGCAACATATAAATAATAAAATATAATACAACACAATAGGGCTTTATCTTTCTTCACAGTATTGGTTCTACCTGTAGCCCCCCCCCCCCACACACACACACACAGACCTTCTGTCTGTCTCCTGTCAGGGGGATCGTGACATGACTGACAGTTCTGACACCACCAATCAGCTGCAGCTCAGCAAGGTCACTAGCCGTTGCTTGGCTCTGATTGGCTGCTGTGCTTCTACAGTACCTGTGTGTGTGTGTGTGTGTGTGTGTGTGTGTGTGTGTGTGTGTGTGTGTGTGTGTGTGTGTGTGTGTGTGTGTGTGTGTGTGTGTGTGTGTGTGTGTGCGTGTGCGTGTGCGTGTGTGTATGTGTATGTGTATGTGTATGTGTATGTGTGTGTGTGTGTGTGTGTGTGTGTGTGTGTGTGTGTGTGTGTGGCTTTTAAAGTGGAAAATATAATGGGGTTAAGTTGGGATGGGGAGATGGATGGTGTAAATTCAAACTGAGACAGTTTGTTACCGAAAGTAATTAAATCACAGCAAAGTCAATTAAAAGTGTGTGTGTGTTTGTGTGTAAGAGAGAGGCGGAATAGATTTGGTGAAGCTAAGCGGATGAACAGGCTGCATCACTGGGAATCATTTTAGGTTTTCACTGTTTACTCTAATAATAATACACTAATATTTCAGCAAATGTCATTTCTTACTGACTTATCAAGCAATGCTGTGCTCTAACTTCACTTAGACTTGAATGCCAGTATAGAGATTAAATGTGTCTGTTGCAAAATGGTGCGTTTGTGACCCTCTCAAAAAAGCCCTTGGAGACAGTCACTGCTTTGCCTCCATTCAGAAACTCAAGACAGAGCCTTGAGAAAAATCTAAATTTGAATTCAGAGCTCTGTTATTATTTGATATATCTGAATAAGAAAAGTGCTCTTTGCTACATATAAAAGTACACCAGAGAAGATTAAAACAACCTTTTCCTTTTGTAGTCATTCCCCTTGTCTTTCTTGGTTTTATCTCCTCAACAGATACACCCACCACCTGCCTTACATTACCCATCAGGCCTTGCAGGTCTGGCCTCAGTCAGCTATCAAGTCCCTGATCGCCAACACTAATCACGTCTGGTTAGAGAGCAGCAGGATCTGCTGCCGGATTCTCCCGGTGCCCTGCTACTGCCTTGACCTCTGTGACCCGACTGGCTGCCCTTTGACCCCTCGCCACATGATAAGTGTCTGTGACCTCTGACCTGTTTGGATAATTAAAGAGGCGTGACCTCGGGGAGATTGCATTGGAAATCTGTCGTTGAAGATTAGTGAGTTAGTATGAGGTAAGAGGGCACGGATGATGGAATTGCCTTTTTTTTAGGAATGTTGATATGGCACATAGAGTGAATGTGTGTGTGTGTGTGTGTGTGTGTGTGTGTGTGTGTGTGTGTGTGTGTGTGTGTGTGCGCATGTGTGTGTTTGTGTTCTAATACGATTTACTAACAGTGGCTGATGTACAGTAAGAACAGTCTGAATCTCTTAAGTGTTGTGTTACTTTATTTTAATAGTTTCTTTTAATTTCTTGTTTTACTGTAGCCTACCATATTCTGTTCATTAGAATGTTTTGCATTTTTAAATAGATAACGATAAATAATAAAATTACTGTGATTACTTTGACTAAGTAGGTCCTGTTTTTAAGTCATCAAAATCAATCATAAAATTGCAAAGTCGTTTCTGTTTGACACCTGGCCAGTAGACAATTATCTTATTTTGTAGGTAAAATAGATCTGGATGTAAATTGACATTTTTTTTTTTCGTTTTTAGCCCAGAAAGACATTGAAAGGATCATCTGGTTAGAAACTCCTTGTGATCCAGGAATGGATTGCTTTGCTTAACCAGATGCATTTCAAACCACATTAAGATTCAAATATCAGAGAGAAAATGTATAGTCCAAACGATGGATTGGATTTTGAAGCCTGATAATGATAAACAAGGATTACAAAACAAACCCAAATAATCATTTAACCCCTGTTACAATTGCTTATGGTCGAATTGTGACTAAGATATGTACTAAACTATAGCTAATTTACAATTGTAATATACATTTTCAGTAGGCTATCCTTTGGAAGGCAAACTGCATAACGCAGCGCAGTTTAATTATATATTGGGCAAATATTTGCAGCAATTCTGTGACCTCAAGTCGGCTGAGACAGCTTCGCCAAAGTATACATTTTTTCTTTCTAAATTCAGAAATTGTGCAACTTTAGCAGATATTTTCACTCCTCAAGATCTCTGTGTTAAAATAACTTTCTGACTGTCGTGCAAACCAACATTCATCACACTTATACCTTAAAGAGAGCCCTGGCAACACTCATATTGTTGTACCCATGTGACTGTGGCCATAACGTGTACTGAACAAAGGAGGCTGCAGAGAACAGAGAGTGGAGGGCTGATGTGAACAGACGAACAGCAGTGAGTCGCAGAATGAATTGGCATTCCTCACTTCTCGACTCCACTTGGTTACTGTTGCTAAGGCTGAAAAACTTTATCCGGCACTACCGGAGGGACGTCTGTGTCCATGTGATATTTCTCTCACAGCTCCTGTAGATTGGGAGAGTCCCACCACTCAGTACAACAAAGGTTTTCAGTGCTTTTGTTGCCTAAATTCTTGTAAACTGTGAAAAGTAAAAAGTCCCCAATAAAGTGTTCTCACTGTTCTGTGCATTATCCACAACCGAGGCTACGGCATAACCCTACAGACAACAACATCACACTTCTTGATTATAACTTCCTATTCTCCTTTTTTTCTGCTTACCAGGGCTCATGACCACCTTTCCAACTTTCCTTTCGCAAAAATGTTATCCTTGAAATATGCTGTTTGTGTACACGGTCATATAGAAGTAAAGGAGTAATCAGATGTACACATGTATCCTGCATCTTTATTGTCATAATAGTTGGTACCCAATGGAAAATCTAATTGTATTGGTCAATGGTTGCAGATTCGCAATGATGTGTTTATGTTGTGACACTTTGATCCATACTATTCAGTTAGGTAAAAGCTTTACATTTGCTGAGCTGTCGTCATGACATTTGACTGTGATTGGCAGAGTTGTTTCTGACCAGTGATTCAGTTTATACGACTAGGGCTTTTATTGTGAAAGGGAGATAGCGACTGGGAGACGGACAGAATGTCAAAGTGAGGCTTACAGAAAACCAATCTAAACGCAGATGGTGTCATTATTCCGCAGCAATTACATTGTGCAATCAACCAACACAGTCTCACTCCCTGATAGTCCAATAGCGACGCTTGGTCAGGGTCCTTTGGCGTGCAGTACGCACCGAGGCTCCTTCAGCTTCATAAACGGATGCAAAGAGCTTTCAACTGATTGCAATGTATTCCCATCGGCGGTGGTATTTGACGCTCAGGGAAGCATCGCACCGTCCATGGCTGCATCTCACTTCGGTTAAATGGATTCCTTGCGTCCCTCACTTGCGTTGTTTCCATGCGACTAGTCCCTCCCACCAGGGAAGCATGGAGAGACGCAAGTGTCACTACCCGATCTGCACCCCTGCCCGATCTGCACTGCGCATGTGCGAGATGGTCCGCCATATTTGACAACTACATACGGCAACTCTAATAGGACACTTGACACAGTGGCGTTTGGCAAAGCAGAAAAAGAACACTAAAAAAACACGACAATATTAACCTGTTAAGCCCCGAGCCTGTTTTCCAGGTCTCAGGCTCGAAAATGACATTCCCAGAACAAATGACCATACTGTAACTACACTTCTAAAAGGGGAAAATTAATAATCTTTTTTCTCAAAGCAATGATAAACCTGTGAGTTGGATGTAGAAGAGTCAGAATCAATATAGATATTTTTTATTTTAAAGTAAATTCAGATTGAACATAGTAAAAGAATTTAAATTATTGTGTCCGTCCAAAAAAAACACATTACTTATAGTGAAAACCACCCTTGAATGATGGGATGGTAGACTAAAAGTTTTAGAAATCCAAACTAAAACATATAATAAGTACTCTGTATCAAGATTGATGCAAAACAAGTGAAATTTGACCTTTTTAGAGAGATTTAGCCAATAAAACCCACTTCTGGGGTCATTTGGGTGGATTTGACCTATCTCTGGCCCCCCTTGGTCGATTTTGATGATTGACATCTCTTTTTAACCGCTAGAGCCAATGGAATCGAGGGAAAGTTCCACATACACACACACGTTACCAAATAAGGAGTGAGAGTGACGCGTAGCAAAAACCGGAAGCTGCGCTAACCTCTGGTGGCTACCATTAGCAGCTAATATATATTCTCCGATTTAAAAATGGAATTATGGATTATCAATAATTTTTTCAAAGTGACAGACACATTGGATTAACCTATGGATTCATCTTCAGCCGCGTTTTTTCTCGTTGTAATGCCATTGAACACAACTTTTGATCAGAATAACAGCTAAAGGTGAGCATATCTCCGTGTTTTGCTACCTAAAGCTACGTCGTGTGTTGTATGTATTTGCTTACCCTGTCGCGAGTTCTAATCGCTCAGTGATGATACTTATATTTCTATAATCTGTGGAATCTCAGGATGTTATCTAAACTTGTTTGTTCACATTCATAGATCCAATAAGTATATCGATCGATTTATACCTAGAGTTTTGTGCTAAGTGCGTTAGCATGTTTTCGCTCAGGGCTCATTTAGACCCTTCTTGTGAGACTTGTGTTTTGTTTCGGTAAAAATTGTTCATATCATCAGTTAGCTGAGTTTCTTCCCGTTAGGAGGGTATGACACATTCATAGTTTTTTAAATATTAAGAAGCCCTGAGACACAGTGTCGTGAAAAGAAAAAGAAAAGACCCGCCGAAGGGGTCTTTGGGGCTTAACAGGTCTGAACGAGAGAGATGAGTTATTGTTATTACAACGTCACTATTATTTAACAACTCCTTTTATTGGGTCATTTTATTGGGTTAAGTACATTGTCAGAATAAGTGAGAAATGGATTTAACTTCTGTTAGACAGCTATCATACATACTGAAGACATATTGACTGTGAATGTATGCAATATGTATGGCATTCATAATTTATATCTAAATACATTAACTGTGAATGTCCTTCATTTTATTTCAAATAAAATAAAATAACAAAAGATTTTTGTATAGATATTTGAGACGTTTATGACTCGCACATGCACAATGCAAATCGGGCAGCCGTCTAGACGTCAAATGTCCTATTTGAGTTGCCGTATGGAGTTTCGCGGTGCAGATCGGGCAGGGGTGCAGATCGGGTAGTGACAGCAAGGAAACCACGAGAAGCAGGGAAATGAGTTTTAAGAGCAATGGGACGTCGTTTCCTCCGGAGCGTCACGTGAAGCGACGTCCGTTTGTGATGACGCCGCACAGCTGATCATCTGACAGCAGCCGTTTTCATACTTTATATATCTTAACATATTCATACAGACTGTTAATACTGTTCATACTGCTCACAGGCTGCTGTGTATATCTAGTGTATTCATACCCCTCACTGTTTATTCATCATTCAATTCATTCTATATTTTATTCTGTAGATTGTGTACATTACTTTTCACTTTAGTGCTTTTTGCACTCCTGGTTAGAAGCTAAACTGCATTTCGTTGTCTCCTGTAATCTGTGCAATAACGTTGGATAATAAAGTTTAATCTAATCTTGAGCAGGAACAAATGTATTTACTTAGTACATATCTGACATTAACGATTAAACACATTTGTGCATTCTTTATAAATGCAAACTGGTCAAGACCACTGACGGAAGTAGTTTTGAAAAGTAGTGGTTCTGTCTTTTACATGTAGGATTCAACCCCCCTTGTATTGATTTGTTTTAAAATGAACAGACACTCGAGTCATTCATTTGTAGTGATATAATAATTGTGGGATTTCTATTGCATCCACTTCATCTGCAACGAAGAACGCCAACGCAATTTCCGCAATTGCAAACCGAGTCAAGCCGACTCCGAGCTGTCCGACTTCAGGCGAGCTTTTTGAGACCTCCCCCAGCTGCAATCGGCTATTCTTGTCTACTTTCGAGGCGAGCCGCAGCTCATCTCAAACAAGCCTATTGATTTGTCCAAGCCAACATGTCATCTACTGGCCCTTTAAGGACATCTCACTGATAACACATTAGTACTTTTGCTTCAGTACACATTTGAATGGAGGATTTCTAGGTGTCAGAGTATTTTATTTTGCATTACTGTTTATTTTACTTAAAGGGGCCCTATTATGCTTTTTGGGGTGTTCCCTTTCCTGTAGGTTTTGTGCATGTAAATGGTCTGCAAGGCTAAAATTGCAAAGTTCCCTCCAGAGAGAGTTTCTCTCCCACACACTCCCCCCTGCCTGAACAGTTCTGTTTCAGGCCTCACAACAGAGCTGTTCAGCTAACCAATCAGAGCAGACTGGGCTCTGGTTTTAGACAGGGTGAAAAGAGGTGCTGCAGCAAAGGCAGTATGAGAAAAAAAACAACCTTTTTGAACATTAAAGCATGTAAACATGTCACAGTAGAGAGAAAAAAATACAAATACTAACCTAAAATTGAGCATAATAGGGCATCTTTAATTAAAGGAACTGGTCTGAACTCTGCATTACAGTCTTGTTTCTTTTCAATTATTTTTAAAGTTGAGTCTAGAAAGTGTCTTATTGTGAACCTAAAGACTTCCCCTCATCAGGTGATTGTAGGAGAAAGACATGATGGGGTGATGTGGTTAGTATGGCGGAGGATCCAAATGGTGACCGGATGTCACCAGGTTCACCTCAGTGAGCCGTAATTCATCTGACATTTTCACATTCGCTTAATTGCCATTCATTCCATAATTGGGCACATTGTACTCATAATGGCAAGAAATGTCAAGTCAGCTTTTAAAGGGGCGAATTACTGGAAAATTGCTTTCCTTTTAGACGAAAATACACACCTCTGTCCACAGAGGAGGTGTGATGGCACTGTTGACATGTGTGATTTTCTACCTGATTCATCATACCAGAGGTTGTGCTACTGCAGCTTTATTCATGGCATTTTACTTGCCCCCCAGTCGGCTCGAAACACATCATTTACCACGCGCTCTTATTTAAAGGTGAAGGCTGCTGACATACCGAGTTAGATCAACTGAGTTTTATTATTTTTGATGATGGATTTTCATGTTATTTGCGTTACATGCGTCCGCTGCGCTTTATGTCACCTTTGAAGTATTTTACAAACTTTTCGACACTTTGATTAACACGAGGGTTGATGCTGAAGAAGAGAAAGGACAAAGAAATTATGATAATAAACACCTGGAGAGCTTATGAGCTGATGTAGGTATAAAATGTTATTAAAGACTGTCTCAGTGACTCACGTCTGTTACAAGTGTTGAAGTTGTTACATTAAAATGTGGGTTTTCATTATTTGTAAAGAATATACCAATGTTTCCATCATACAGCCTCAGTGTAAATGCTTTTCCTTAGATCTAAAGATTGTGGAGCCAATGCCTTATTACCTCTCTTTCCCATCCATCTTCGCAGGTATTAAGAACACAATATGCTTGAGTAAAACGACCATTTGTGGCTGTTGATGCAATCTGTTGTATTCATCAAAACCCTTCGCAAACAGCCGGAAAGCGTTAAAAGCAATTTTAAGATAACCTTGACAGTTGAGAAGCCACGAAAAAGCTTGAAACACAAAAGGCATCAGGAGGAAGGTGAGTGGAAGAAGGGGGAAAGGAGGAAGAACAGGAGAGTGAGGGGATGAAGAAGGGGAAGGAGGAGGGAGAATAAATGACATTCGACTCTAAGGTCCACCTTGGCCACCTGATTGTTCCAAACTGAGAGAAATGCCCGACCCAAGAACGAAAAGAAAAAAGAGCGAGAAAAATCAATACAGCGCAATTAAACACAAAGCATGGCTCTGTGGAGCTGAGGGGAATTTGTTATTTATTAAATTCACTCCTCCACCTTCTTCTCCCCCCAAACCCTATAACTCCTCAGTCTTTAATGCATGAGCCGCCCCGCTCTCTGCTGTCCTCTCTTCAGGTAATCTGACCTTTGTGGTTCGGACAGGACTGAAACGATTGCGAGAGAAGAGCGAGGGAAGTCAGGAGTGTTCTCACTTATTGATCCAAGCCCCCGTCAGCTCTGCAGCAGAAGACGAGTTGCTTTGGTTTTGGCGAGGAAACAATGTCGGCATGGAATATTTTTTACACACAGCTGCGGTCAGCCTGCAGGGCATTAAGGCTAATTCAGATTTTCTCAGATCAGATTTCAAAATACTGACACAAACATCTGCAGTATTTTAGAAAAATTGAAGTCTGCCTTATATATATATATATATATTAGGGCTGTCAAGTTAACGCGTTAATAACGCGTTAACGCAAAAAAAATTAACGCCACTAATTATTTTAACGCGATTAACGCATGTGTATTTTTTGTCCTCGGCCGCCGTAGTTTCAGAGCGCATCGAGTGTAAAATACCATCGACAAGCTGATGCTGACAGCCTCGCTCCTGCCGCCCGCTTGTGGCAGACCACACTTCCACGCTCACCGGCAGGCCCGGACTGGCCATCGGGAGGACCGGGAGGGAGTGTGTATGTGTGGCGCGACTCGCGCGAGCGAGGCACACCTTACGTGTTGTTGTTGTTAGCATCTGGTGCTAGCTAGCTGCGCTAACGGATTTAAGGAGCTGTTTCAATGACATTTCGCCGACAACTGCGCCGAGCACTTGACTTTATGCAGGTAGCCAGACAGTGGGACATTGTACGAAAAGTCAGCTCACTCAGCACGGATCGTACGCGCAACATGATTGCAGCGTCCAGGCAGCTCCCATTCGAGCATATATGCCTTGAGCTGCACATAGCTCCAACGATTCATCACAGTGTCTCCACACACACACACACACACACACACACACACACACACACACACACACACACACACACACACACACACACACACACACACACACACACACACACACACACACACACACACACACACACACACACACACACACACACACACACACACACACACACACACACACAGTATTATTGTATGAAAGAGGTTCCAGGTTGAATTGAGGCGAATATTTGTAATGTTCAGAGGTTGTTGTGTTTAATATTCATGAGAATATTTGTCATTGTTCAAATGATAATAAACAAACATATAAAGCATATTTGTCCACTCATATGTTGATAAGAGTATTAAAAACTTGAAAGATATCCCTCTAAGGTACATTTAGAACAGATACAAAATGTGCGATTAATTTGCGATTAATCGCGATTAACTATGGACAATCATGCGATTAATCGCGATTAAATATTTTAATCGACTGTATATATCGACTATATATATATAAAAAAAACCTTGATGTAAGGTAAGGTAAGGTACGTTTATTTATATAGCACATTTCAGATGCAGAGGCAATTCAAAGTGCTTTACATGATCATTAACAAATAATAATAAGACAACAGAGAGGAACACAATAAATAACAGATTAATAAAAACAATGCATTAATGAGATACAAAATAGTTTTAAAACAACATATTTGTATTGTATTGAAGTAAACAGCCTCAACTTCGTGCGGGTGCGTTACTCATCCATTCAAGGACTGTTTGCACGTTTCAAAAATGAGTTTGGTAAGTCATACCAACTGATGAATAAGACTTGGATTCTTCTGCACAAGTTTTGTGGGAGTTTGCAAACTATCCATTTGCTTCAATTCATCTGAACTTTTCTGTTTTTGGAATTTCTCAAGGCTAGCGGAGAACGAAAAAAAGGGTTTTAATTAAAAAAAAATCAAGGTAAAACATATAGAGTAATTCATATACAAATGATCATTTTGAGGATTGAGGATTTATTTAATGCATTATTCAAACAAATCATGCAAATTGTTTAAAAAATAAAATAAAATCCCTTTCTGATCTATCATGGGTTTGGTTAGGGTTAGGTAAAAAAGATACATATAAGGTTAGGGTTAGGGTTTGGGATGGAATAACTTAAACACATTTGAACATAATAATAGGTTGTTATTAATGCAAGGACAGTCTGGTCTTGAAATGTAAAATACATATATATATAAACATATAAACATATTTTCATACTGCAGTCTTGTTGTATCTAGGCATGCAGAAAATCAAAGAAAAGTATGCAAGCAATACTTCATTTAGGAGATTATCTCACATGTATTGCCTTTATAGAAAATATCTGGTAGATCTGACGGGAGCAGACAGTGGGTTAATCAGAGCTGAACCACCAAAATAAATGAGCCGTAAAACCCGATCATCATTAAAGCGCTCCGGAGATCTGAGGTGAGCTGCAGAGTAGGGGAGATAACTCATTGAGGATGTGTCACTGTGAGATACACCTTACACATCATACATAGTCGTTTTAAACATTGTAGTATACAAATATTGATTATTGCAGCTTTAAAGGAGCTTAAGAAGAAATAACCACTTCTCTAACAAGATTTCTTTTACGGGGCATGCTCCAGTTGGTTAGAGGTGGGATCAGCTTGAAAAGCAGGTTAATCTGACTGAATAAACTGCTCATGCCACATGACCCCTCACTCAGTGATAGGCTAATCAATGCAGACCACACAGCTGAGTATCAAACAGACACTCAGTTCAGCAGTTCTACACTAGTATACACTTAGTACACAGTTAGTAAATACTTTGTATATAAGAGGTTGTTCTAACACTTCATGTCAATCAAATTAGAAAAAAGCAATTGCTTTTTAAGCAGAAGGACAAATGTTTGTTTGTGTCCGTTATTTCCAACATTCTTTTCTCTGATGACTTATCTGTGATTGACGACCTTGTGGTAGCATCAAATTGGTGCACACACAACAACACACACATCTGACCTCCACAAGCACCATCTCCAGAGCCCATGTTTCCCTCCCTCCTCCTACCAAAACCCAGAGGAAATTAAAGGCCTTGTGTCGTTGTTTTCAATGGACCTTGTTTCTTTTTCTTTTCTTCTTCCTTCTTTCTCGTTCTCTCTCTACCTCCGTCCGCTTTGTTGGTAAATTTGATCCAGGACCGGGATGGTGAAGCAGGGTGAGTAAATGAAATATTGATCCGCTGCTCCGTGGCCTTGCCTTCACCTTGTCCTGCGTGCTGAGTTACCGACTCTTCCGTTCTGCTTGTAATAGGAATTATTACAGGAGGCCGGGGCGAGTAATTACTTGGTATGGCGGAGAGGGCGCAGAGGAGGGGCTGCTCTATATTTCCTCTAAAGAAGTTATTTACCGCACTTGCTACCTTCAACCCAGCGCTGCCCCCTCCCTCCCCTCTGACCGCCTCTCTTTCCGCAGCCATGTCTTTCTTAACCTTAATTCAATTCTGTTAACCATCATTAATCATACGAGGCGTCAAGGGAAGTTTATCAAACGCCGGCTGAACCAAAAGGCTGCAAGGCTAATTGAGGGAACACATGCATCGGGGTCGCAGGAATCCTGTTTTGGCTGTGTGTGTACATACCTGTCTTTAATGCCTCATTGTTACCTGAATTGCTCATCATGGCTCACCACACACACTAACAATGAATAGTAGCAAATACAAAATTGAAGTACACTTAAAAATGCCAGTATGCATGCTACAATCTCTTGTTTTTTGAGTGTGGTGTTGATGGACCTACTTTTGTCCCACAATGAAAATACAACACAAATGCAGGGGGTACTTGCAGTTGGCCAATGAAATGAAATAGGTAATTGAGGTGTAAAAAACGTTTGAGTTGACTCTCCATTCCTTATTTTCACTCAATTTGTATCTGTGAACCATTGTCACTGCCAATATTTGACCATCCTAACCATTTTCTACAAACTTTATATACATATGTTTTGTCAGCAAATTAGACAGAAAATAGTTCGAAAAAAAAGTAAAGTTTGAATACTATGTTGATCCATGTCTGCTGCCATTTGCCATCACTCTGTGGTTATGCTGTACCACCAGCATATATAATAGAATTCAAGATTGTGTGTGTCATTTTTCTTTAAGAACTTCCTTTTTAAACATTTTTGGCATTGGTAATCGTGAGTAAAGATTTTGATAATGAGTTAAAGTTAGGAAAAAGTTGCATTGGGTTTTACAACAAACGTCCTTCTTAGTTGCAAATGTATTTCATACGTATGTTGGTTTTAGAACCATCCCTCTTACTTCCTTTTGCTTATTGTTGTATAGTAATGTATCCTCCCCCTATTTCCGCAAATTACACACTTTTTTTGGATTGCCGCACCTTTGTTCCTTTGTGTGAAGAGAGTCGGTGGGCAGAGCACCTGCAGCAGTGACCTGCTGTTGTGTTGGAGTTTGATGTATTCCACCGTCGCTTCACCAGGAAGTGGCCGTTTGTTTGGGTGATAGATCCACAGCGGTTGTGTCCTTGCCTTAGCGGTGGCATGTCTGGTGCTGCCAAGCAGGGAGATATCCCACTGCATCAGCGTCCGGCTGAAGGTCACCCCTGATGGGACAGAGCGACTAACAGCGATCCATCCTGGGATGGGACACTCGTTTTACAAGGCTACAGGGCTGGGACATACAGTGTAAGAAGTTATCCAAAGCCTTTTTTTGTGGACGTTGAATCATTGGCTGGCATCTTCCTACTAAAAACAAATGTGTTCAAAACCTTGGGAACTTTTTTCCAACATGTCAAGAATTTCTTTCAGGCACAGAATTCCTTTTGAAAAATACTGCATTGTCTCGACATACTGTTGGACTTTCTGTTGCATTCAGCTTCTGTATTGGATTCCTGTTTTTGTTACAATTCATTTGAGAGGAATGTATCAGAGAAATTGATGAAAAAGAAAAATATCCATAGTTACAATTAGCAATTTCAAAGACCTCAGTGTTTTGAGGTCCGAGTTTAAGGTCAGGTTTATGGTTTTCGTATTTGCTCGGTCTCGGTTTGCTTTGTAAGGAGATGAAATCCATATCAAAGAGACTGAATTCATTGAATTGAACTAATTATTGAAAATTCCAGGTCAACATTGTAAAAAAATGTAATATTTGCTGTGAATAGTTTAAGTGAGCGAATAAAGGTAGGTATGCAACACAAATGAAAGAGTGAAGTACTTAATGATTAAAAGGTTCTCATTGTTATTTCAACCTGGTCGTTTCCATAGAGGCAATACCGCCAGGAGACATACAAATAAAATACCATTGACAACAGGAGTAGGGCCAGCTGAGTTCAGATACTATGAAGAAGTTCATGAGTAAATATGCTTTTAACAGCTCAAATGAAACATTATTCATGGGGTCCAAACTGATGATAGAAAGAAAGAGATAAAAGGAGGATTCAGAGCCAGTGCAGCAACAGCTTAGTGATCAGCAAACGACGGCTGGACCACCATAAGGCTCATTAGAGAATGGGTCACATGAGTGTGGCAAGAGTGAAGCACATGCACAGGCAAGCTGATGAGGGGGGGTGAGGAACAGGTCTGCAAGCAGGTATTGTTGGGGTGAGGAGGAAAGGGAGGGCTTTGATAAACTGATCAGCAAAGACAAGGATTGAAGCACAACATTGTCATTGACACAATATCACACATGAGCGCGGTACATTCAGCTGATCGTGAAATGTCTTAACAAGTTCACAACACCATCAAAATAAAGAATATAAACTTAGACTCACACATCTTACAACTTAAAGGTAGGGTAGGTAAGTTTGAGAAACCGGCTCGAGATCGCTAGAATTTGAAAATACACAACCGGAGAAAATCTGCCACTTCCTTAGAGAGCCCCTCCTCCAACACACACGAACGCGCACATGACCAATGAGGGCACGAGATAAGTTTGTACACAGATGGAAGGCTGACAGGTATGAAGGTAGATATGGTGCAAAATGCGAGAGCGTGTAAAACCTGATGTGAGCACTTGCAGAAAAGAAATCTGAGCTTGTGTGCATACATTTACACTTGTATAAAAATATCCACGTATCTGTGAACCACATTTGAAGTCACAGAAGAAAAAGAAAAGTTTTGTAGCTTGTAGAAAAAAAATGAACTTAGTGATGAAATGTTCACTTGCAGAAAAATATATATTTTTTAAATATATTTTCCATTACAACTGCAACTTGGTTATTACAACCTCTCAAATCAGTCATTACAACTTCACGAATCTGCTCTGTGGCAGTATAAATCGACGAATCTGCGGCCTTGACTTTTGCTACACTTCTTGCGATGAATGTGTCGCAAAAGTAATTTTCACCTGTAGATGTGGGGGGAGGGAGGGGGGTTGGAGCGAAGGGGCGGAGCTATCAGAACGACGAGGCTCGGGTCAGTCACAGGGTGTTTCTCAATCGCGAGTAAAGCTGCTGCAGAGCCACTATTTCAAGCATACTACGTCAACGAGTGCTGCCGAAGTACTGTTCCAATCTCCAGCATACTTGGAAATCTACCGAGCCCGGCGTACTCCGTTTGGAGAAATATCGAGGCTGCACATGAGTAGACTCCGCTGTCTTAAAATCCCCACAATTGCACACGGACCAATTTCCCCAAATCTGTGGCGGAAGATGTAAGGCGGGGCCTCTCATATGACGCACACCTGCACACTTGCTAGCCTGTTCCACTCTTTGTTTTCCGAATGGCAGGAAGTATTCTTGCCTCGCTTCTGAAGCAAGATGCTCGGCAGACATGTGCTACCAAACAAGCGTACTCGCGATTGAGAAACACCCACACAGTCACAGCCTGCGGGGCTAACGGTCCGTGTCGCTACCAGTCCGCTGACATGGCGCGTCAATCAACGGTAAGTTTTGCCCATTACTTGCCCAGTATTACTTTGAATATTATTATTGTGATTGAGGATGAAATCCGCGATGAAGACCACCGTTTTATATCGTGCAGTTTAGCGGCAAAATAACGTCAGTTATCCAGCTAACGCTAGCTTTGTTGAATTTATGCTAGCTAAACAAGTAGTGGTTGTAGTCTATATAGCAGTAATTAATATATTATAGCCTACTGCTTTGGCACTAACGGTTGATAACCGTTTTTGAAAAGAAAACCAATTGAACTGTACTGAAATAATGACAAGTTTTATAATTGTCTTGGGCTCCTGCTGTGTTTTTAAAGCCTTTGTAAATTATCCATGCTATTTTCTATTTAGAACGAAGACTTTAGAATCTTAAAATCCCTTGACGTTTGTATGCAATTGTGCTAAATTCAACACTGG
This sequence comes from Trematomus bernacchii, assembly GCF_902827165.1. Lineage (NCBI taxonomy): Eukaryota > Metazoa > Chordata > Actinopteri > Perciformes > Nototheniidae > Trematomus > Trematomus bernacchii. Next base: position 20,496,961 of record NW_022987973.1, read on the forward strand.
AATCAAGCAAATATGAATATGTTTGCATGACATTAGTTATTTATAACTAGAAAACGTTGAATCGTGTCTTTCAGGCATGTCCTTTCCTAACAAAAATTACAGGAAACATAAAACATATTATTGCAGAACAAGTGTGTTATTTATGAAAGATGTGTGTTTGTGTTTAGGGGCTGTAGATATAATTATTTTGTAATGGTAATGTTTTATTTTATTTCAACAGTGAGCTACAAAGACAATCAGATTATGAATGAACAGTATGACATTCATCAACATTGACATTTTATTATCAAAATAATATTTAACTGTTATCAAAACTTAGTGCAACTGTAGAAGCTTGCTCTGTTGTCTCACTGAAATAATAACTTTCACCACGTTTTTTACAGACAATATTGAGAGATAAATAGCAGTTCTCACTATGTGTTAAATATCTTTGCCTTCAATACATTACATTAGAAAGCTGACAAAGTCATATTGCTTGTTAACATCTAAATGTAACCCTTTGCATGGAAAAACCCCTCAACTTCACTGATGTGTAGGTGATCTAGTATTTAGTATTGTTTAATGGAATATATATCAGTGTATTAAAGTCAATACTTCATTTATTTAAACCAATATCTTTTTTGATTCTTTGTACAGTATGAAAAAAGAGTATTTGTACCTGTGCTGAAGTTCACTGCTGTGAGGAGTCCAGTTCTGTCTCTCACTCTCTGGTCCAGCCTGTCTGCATCACCTGGACACTTTAAACAAACAGATATATATGTAAAGAACCATGTGTACAAACAATATAACTTATTCTCTTCTGTTGAACATGTTGGATTGTGTATTGTCCGAGTCAGGGTCCTTTTTATTTTACTGTAACTTTGGAAGTTGTGTTACCAATGCTTACTGTTTATTTGATACCAATATGGTAATACAATTAATAAAAACAACAAGATTTGGGTTCGTTCTTCAGATATGACTGACGTTAACGTGTAAGCTCAATAATGAACTCCAGCTCAACCAACCATATTGTAATATCCAAGTAATCATCTTGAAATATGACATTAATAATTGTAATATACACACATCTTATTGTGAGGTTGATTTCACATACACTACTTCGACGTTAGCTTGTCTACATACTTGAGCATAGCTGATTTAAATTAACCTTAGCGATGCATACAGTTACTACCTACATAATAAAATATCTCTCTAAGTTACAAGGATGACCTTATTTTATCAACCTCAAACAGAAGCCGTTTGTTCTACAGTATTATCCCACTTAACGCTTAACACTTGTCTATTTCGTTTTAACCTTTATACAGTCTATGGTTTTAACTTGCAGGCTACGATTAGCATTGTTAGCACAGATGTAGCTACCACTCGCTTACACGCAAACCCAAGCCTTAACATTCATTACGTAGCTGATTAAAATCATAAACACATAAATAAGTACTCGAATTTCACTTACCGCATTCATGCACCGTCTGTTTTAACCGCAGAGCGAGTCACAATAGTCCGATATAAGCATGAAGACACGGACCGTTAGCCCCGCAGTCATCCGGTTCGACCTGACTATGGCTGTGACTGTGTGACTGACCCGAGCCTCGTCGTTCTGATAGCTCCGCCCCTTCGCTCCAACCCCCCTCCCTCCCCCCACATCTACAGGTGAAAATTACTTTTGCGACACATTCATCGCAAGAAGTGTAGCAAAAGTCAAGGCCGCAGATTCGTCGATTTATACTGCCACAGAGCAGATTCGTGAAGTTGTAATGACTGATTTGAGAGGTTGTAATAACCAAGTTGCAGTTGTAATGGGAAATATATTTATAAAATATATATTTTTCTGCAAGCGACAACACTTTTTTTTTTCTTCTGTGACTTCAAATGTGGTTCACAGATACGTGGATATTTTATACAAGTGTAAATGTATGCACACAAGCTCAGATTTCTTTTCTGCAAGTGCTCACATCAGGTTTTACACGCTCTCGCATTTTGCACCATATCTACCTTCATAAAGGCCCTGACACACCAGGCCGTATTTGGCCGTCTTCGGTTGTCTGGCGACAACGCGTTCCTTGTCGCCCAAAGTCAATTTGGTGTGTCCCGAACCCTCGGCCGTGACACGCCTTATTTGGCCTTTCACGGTCGACACATGGCCGATTCAACATGTTGAATCGGCCAAAATACGGACACAAGCTATCGGGCCAAGAAACCACTCTGATCAGCTGTTCAGCTAGCAAATGAGAAGCGAAACGGAAGTGAGGGACGTAAACAAACAATTTAAAAAGGCACAGGACAGCAGCTAAACACCAGCAGGTGATACTTAAAAGACATCAAACATAGCCCTTAAATGTCCTCTCTTACCACCCACACATAGCAGGGACATCTCTGATATCGGCGGGAGCGTCCCCGGCTGTCCTCTGCTGAGAGCTCCGTGATTTGTTTGGTCAAGTCCGGTTTTTCATCTCATCGGTTTATTTGTCAGTATAAAGTTGCAGGATTAGTCTCAAGTACCTCAACATTGTCCTTAAGTACAGTGTCTAAGTAAATGAGATACTGTCTACTGCTGTTCATTTACCTATTGTGAGTCGCCTCGGATAAAAGCATCACATGGAAATGTAAATTTAGCAAGAAGTGGCCATTATTACATTACTAAATTGCTGACTCAATAAACTACACACCCGCCAGAACACTGCGATCATCAGATGCAGGTCTATTAACTGTGATTTTATAGTATGTCTGCACTTTATGTGCTCATTTCATCATTCATGTATTTTTATATTCTAAAACATGTTTTAGACGAGAGTGAAAATGGAACGCACACGCTATTTGTTTGTTTATATCAGTCTGTTCTTCTTCTCTGTCTTCCGGTTGTTGCCTATTTTGAATGACGAATACACACTACCGCCGCCTGCTGGTAAGGAGAGTTATTGCCACTCACACATGCGCAGTTCGTACGTGCTCGGCTGAAGTCTTTGCGGTGTGTTCCAGTGCGACACATGGCCAAGACGCAGGAGAACTCGTCGATGGAACTGTCGGTGTCGGTGTCGGCGAGTTCTCTGGTGACGGCCTGGTGTGTCAGGGCCTTAACAGGCAGGTAGGCCATCCAGTTATTTTAGCCGGGCCGGCTAAAATGATTGGTCGTGCTTTTTACAGTATTACGGCTTCCACAGATGACATTTTTTTATGGATTTTTTGTCAAAGCACTTAAGATATTCATTGCTATCGGGATGTTAAGAGCATTCCATGGAATATAACAAAAAGTGTATCTCGAGCCGGTTTCTCAAACTTACCTACCCTACCTTTAACAATACAAAATAAATTCTTTAATGATAATTTAGGAAATATCTTTAATATAACAAAATGCCTTTCAATAGTAAAAAAAAAGGCATCTTTCATACTAAATAAATCGCTTAAGAAATTAAGCACGTAACTATTCAACATTAACTATTGGTTTCACATGGGTCATTCAAAGCAGACCTTCGTACGAAGCTTTGTCCTTTTTATACTACACTATCTCTCTCTTATTACAACACCCTCAAAATAAAATAATCCCGCTGTAACAATGTCTATGTTTTACAGTTTTCATCATATGACTAAAATGTATGAAACATTGTGATACCTGAAATAGTTTCTCCATATATCTTGGCATAAAAGTCTTAAACAAAGCCTCCATCCAGGCCGCTGATGGCTCAGGACCCCGATGGAGCCATTCCAGTCCGTCCGTCTCTAATGAGATCAGACCCAGCCCTCATAGATTCTATTACCCGACCACTCTATTACATTACATCTCCATTTACGAACCTTAAGCAGCTCCGAGCACGGCTGGGGCTTCGACCTTGTCAAAGAGGAGAAACTCTGACCAGATTGAGAAAGAGGGTGAAAGAGAGAGAGAGGAGAGAAAAGACTGAATACAAACCTCAAAGAGGCACACTGAACTGTTGGAAGTGTGTTTGAGAAGATGGAGAGAGCTGGAGGACAGAAGGGAGGAGGGGGAGAAAAGGGAAAATAGAAAATCGATAAACCGGGGGTGCAGGAGGATGAAGATTGAAGGATGATGTGGATAGGATTTGGGGGCTGGGGCGGAGGTGGCGTTTGAGAGATTGTGGAGTAGCTTAGAGCACTGACGGTGATGGCCATCGCTAAAAATGTATCAATAAAGGCATCGTGAGACTGTGGGACAGGACAGTCGATTTCAGAGGTGACCAGTCCGTCTTCTAAAACATTCAAGGGTCACGACTTTCCAACTTCCCCATTGAGACGGACAACATTTTCCTCTTTTATTGAGACCTGTCCCTTTTCTCCCTCGTCTGATCTCAAAACATGTCTCAGGAACTTATTGTCCACTAGAAAGAAAAAGACAATCACTTTGTCAATGATTTATTTTTCCAAGGTGATAGTCGGTTTCAAAAGAAAACAAGTTGTTCTGTCAGTCTTCACTCAGAGTCCAGTGTCCTTGGCTATTGTGGTGAACTCACTTCCAGAAAAAAAGCTATTTGTTCATGTGAAAAAGCGCAGCGATTGATTTATTTTATGTACTTGCTAGTTTCTATTCAGGGTTAGAAGTATGCTGAAGAAAAAAAACATCCCATCATGAAAGGCAGGCAAATTGTTGTATTGCTCGGGAGACAGAGAATATAGAAAAACTAAGAAAGTACATATTACATAATCCTGCAACACTTTTTTAACTGTTAAAACTGCAGCCTTTGCATTTTATGCTTTCTTTGATTTCCAGATTTATTTCACAAGAAAGTACGACTGGGAAGTCCAACATATTATACATTTTAGCCATGACATTTTGTGCAAACAATCATTTTCAGGATAGTCCTTCTGGATAAATTGGAATCATTTCTGCAATCCCTTCACTTTCCAACCTGCACCATTATTACAATTTTTTATTTAATGACCAAATACCTGAACAACTGATCACATCAGCCTCAGTGTAAGTCTATTTTGTTTTTAACGCTAATTAGCCTTCTAACATGCTAAACAATGATGACCAACAGGCTTAACCTATATGCCTGCTAAACATCAGTAGGTTAGCATTATAACAGTTAGCATGTCATCATGAAGAAGTTAGCATATAGGTCAAAGTAGCCTATAGCTAGCAAGCTGTTGTCTCTTTGTCTCTGAATACGACCTAAGTAATGTCCTATCGGCGAAAGGACGTAACAAATAATTGTATTTTCTCTGCCTCCATAGGTCTTTTGGAATGAGTAGACTATTTCTTTGTTGGGCAACCTTTTGTCATGACGCCTGCGACTAGCAGCTAACAGTGCTAACAACGCAGGTAGCAAAGAGGAGTTTCAAAACACTGAGGAAGAGTGACTTCATTCTCTGCTCAGGATGCCCTTACTCCAGTAAATCTTTTCAGTTGTTGCTTCTATATGAATGCTCTTCATGCTGTATATAGAACCTTTAAGAATTAACCTCAATTGTTTTGTCCACTGAACCACCAAGCAACCACCTAAACAAGAATTTTTTTGATGCCATCTTCTTTCACTCCCTCTATTTGGTTGAAGATAAGTCACGTTGACGCTTTTGCATAAAGAACAGCGGGTAGATTGTAAATAATTCTCAATTTGTCAGAATGAGCGATTAGAAATCCCAGGCATCCGTCGGTGATGGTGATGCATTTCCCCTCCTTCGGCCCGCACAGTGATTATAACTCTCATTTGGTTCTCATATTACATCACTGAAAAACCTGCCAGCACTAAAGGCGTGCCTTACTGACAAACTAATGTATCCACCCAGCATAATACATTATCACCATGCCCTAATGTTGCCTGCTGCTCCATAATATGGCCATTATTTGGCTGATGTTACTGATGTTCTCTGATCATGTTTGGTAACTGCGGGATGTTCAGGCAGATAAACACACGCATATGGAGACAAACTACTGTAACTCTTCTTACTCTCCTCCTGCCTGCCTGTCTCTCTGTCTGCCTCCCGACTCTCCTCGACCCCCTCAGCCTCTTTATTTCCGAGGAAGGACATAATGAATATTTCCCTTTGAGTGGGAGGGTGTAAAACAAACCCAAGCCTGGATCTCCTTTCCCTTTTTTTGTGATTCCTTGGAGGGAAAATGTAAGATGCATGAAAAAGCTGTGAGCCCTCAGATCACATGCAGTATCTTGGCATCTGCACTGCCTTCTCTCCTCTCACCAAATCCTCTCCAGTCCTCTGATCATCTCCAACAACATGGCAAACGTTGATGGAAGAGAGCAGGGATGAAGCTGATGTGAGAGAGAGACGCTGTCGCTGCCACCCACGTCACAGAGTAGGGATGTGAAGGAGAAACAAACTGGGAAGTTCTTTGATGATCACAATTTGCAGTAGAAATTACTTCATGAAATGTCAGGATTGGTATCAAACCTTAATCGTTTCAAGAAAAAAACTCAAACAAATGTCAATTCATGCTTGCCTAAATGTGTACACCTGTTCAATTACACTGTAACATGCCTTAACATAAGGAGTAATTAGTTAGTGGCTCTGTCCTGCTCTTAACTTGGTTTGGATAGGTTTATACAACATTTCTGCCTATTATCCTTCATCTTCAATCTCTTTTAAAAGTCAAGAAATCTCTTTATTATAAGGGACACTAAAGCTAAAATATAACTCCAGGGCTGCTTTAATGGAGTTGATATAAAGATAGCTTACTGTAGCTTTATCATTTGTCAAGGCTTCATGTTTTAAAAAGTATTGTAGTGTTCCAGCTCATCAGTCTAATAGCATTAGCTTACCCTAGCTAGGTAAAGCTAATACATAATGTTAGCATGAACATTTCATTCAACAACGTCCACGGCTGTAGTGTCGAAACAAGAATCCTGCTTTTGTTTACTTCTGTGTGAAATCCTGCAACAAAATGTTGAAAGAAAAACAAAGTAGCCTAGCAGGAAATGTGTAATGGTAATAGGTTGAAAGATAAAGTCCCAGGTTATGATAGCTTTTTCTCAAATGAGGCATTTTTAGAAATACCTGAAGTACACAGAAGAAACACTTTGACGGGAAGGTTTTCATGCAGTAAGTTCAGTACGAAAGGTCCCAATAAACCATGGTTAACTTAGCTTTTGTTCCGATTATGCAACCTGGTCTCACCAGAATGCGTGACTCCACCACGACTCCTTAACACCGCAGTGCGTGGTGGAGTCACGAACTTTGCTACATTTACGTGTCGGCACCACGCAAACAACCCCAATGTAAAGTGAATGAGGCTCCTTTGCCGTGGTGCACACACGCATTTCTACAACGTCCAGCAGTGAGCTTTTATTCTATAAAACGTTTTTAAAATCTACTTTATAGCTTGTAATAACTCACGGGAGGCTTCTTTTATTTTATTTGTATTCATAATAATTTTTATTTTTCGTCAGAATGTATTATGGTGCATTAGTTACGATTTTTTGTTCTCAAAAAACAGTGCATTATGTGTAATACAACTGTGATTTTTATTAAATTAGTTCGTTTTTAAGGAAGGCCAGAGCTTCAGCTGTGTCAAATAGATTGTTCCCTTTAGTTAACGTTATTTAAAAGATAATTATATTCCTATTTGATCATGTCCCCTTTATTGTATTACGGACGCAGAGAGCAATGTGAGCGTCCATTCCCATTGGATAACGGAGGATTTTACACCCGGAAGTAAGTATTCTCCTTACTGTCGATTGATTTTACAGTGATATCTGCACTACTCATCAACTCAAAAACACCAGATTATCCTTGTTAATTACACAACATTGATTGGTTTAAATTGTGTGCAATGCTTTTGTAATTTTCCCCTTCGATTCGGAGAAACAAATATTTGTTCAGAGTTTAGGATGGCCGAAGACACTACACTACCCAGAATCCTCAGCTATTGTTCCGCTTTGCCTCAAGCTCTGTGATTGGTTGACCTCCAACTGCATTCCATATGAGGAAAAAACCTTTCGTAAAAGATAAAATCATACTTTATTCAGCAGTGCTTGCTTTACTCTTTGAAAGTCATCACATGAATGCATTGTAATGAATGGTTTGGCTGCATTAAACATTACACATCTGTCGTATTTCTTTATTTATCTACAGAGATCGGGCCTCAGAATAGACCGGAAACTATTCTTTTACCGTTCTGTTTTAATTTCACAATAAAGTTAGTAGTAATAATTTGTTTTGATATTATTGTTTTTTATTAACTACTAGACCGCTGGGTCGTGTTAAGACCATCTTTTCTGTGTTGCTGTGGGTTTTTCACATCGCTTTTGTGTTACAAATATCAAAACAATAACAGAATATATCCGTCGTAAACTAAACCAGAAACAGCAGTATATTTTATTTAGTTAACACTGTAAACTTGACAGCTTTTTAACCCGCACCTCCTACTGGTTAAAGCACGTTATTACACGTTTAGAGTAATGCAATGCAGGTAGATTGGGTTGCTTTTTAATGACTGTTTTAAAATGCCTTTTTCTTAATGTCTTTCATTTTTGTAAAGCACTTTTGAATGTGTTATATTTGATGAAAACATTTAAATATTAAGAGTACATACTCTTAATATAGTGGGAAAGTGGAAGGTCAATGATATAAATAATATAGAATAGAAAATATCAAGAAGATACTGTAAGTGATCTCTATAATAAAACAGTTTAGTGCCTGATAGGAGGATGTGCAAAACAGACAAACTAATAAGGCTTTATTTAAACATTAAAGAATACTTTAGGTTAAGGTCTTCTTTTAAATAAGAAAAAAGCTTTGGGGGTATCTACAGATATTAAGCCTGTCAAAGTACTTAAAGTCTAATATATTGCATGGTTTGTTTTGGAACTTGACAATCAACTTTCCTGCAATGTTAACTATGTTGAAGCACTTATTTTAACTGATATTATACATATTAATTATACTCTTATAAGACGTATGTAGATAGTATAAGAAATGTGCAGAATATGTTTAATGGTGGAGGTACACAGATATCGATAGATGTCTTGTAATGCACTGTTGAGGAACCTGTGACCCAAGTTTTTCATTCATTGCATAACTGTATATGATATGTCAATAAACCTTAGAAAATCTTGAAATCTTGAAAGAGATGTGCAAAATAGCCATTATATACAGTTTTTAATTAACTATTAGTAGAGAATAACGAGTAATGAATATGCTTTATAGAGATCTGCAGATACATATTTAGTCTTCTCAAGCACCCACTACCAAATATCTCGCCTGATTGTTGGCACTTGACAATCACCTTCACTGAATTTTACTCAGGTGTAACTAAAGTCTGATTTAAGGGTTGTTTATATTTCACATCATTAATCCAAATCTGTAAAGTAACTAAAATAAATGTAGTGGAGTAAAAATACCAGGTTAACCTTAAAGAAAGCCCTCAGGATTATAAAAGACCCCCATCACCCCAGCCACAAACTGTTCTGTCTGCTGCCGTCTGGCAGGCGGTACCGCATCATCCGGACTAAAACCACCAGACTCAGGGACAGCTTCATCCCACAGGCCATAAGACTATTAAACACCTGAACTTTGAAACAACATCCACAATATTCATCTGGCTGCTACTTAAAAATTATTTATCTAATATATCATATTCCAATATTTTACTATTTTTCTTTTTGTATTTACTTGCACTATTTTGTCTGTGTATCTGTTTTATTGTGTTGCACTGTTGGAGGAGCCGGTGACCTAAGGGGTAAGGGGGGGGGGGTTCTAAGCACATGGTGTAGTCCCATAGCTGAGGATTCTGGGTAGTGTAGTGTCTTCTGCCATCCAAAAAATATTTGTTTCTCCGAATCGAAAGTGGAAAATACAAAAGCATTGTACATAATTTAAACCAATCAATGTTGTGTAATTAACAAGGATAATCTGGTGTTTTTGAGTTGATGAGTAGTGCAGATATCACTGTAAATAAAATCAATCGACAGTAAGGAGAATACTTACTTCCGGGTGTAAAATCCTCCGTTATCCAATGGGAATGGACGCTCACATTGCTCTCTGCGTCCGTAATACAATAGAGTGGCGAAGTCCCTCCCCTTCCGGTTGAGCCCCATGGGACCTTATTTCGGAAAAGTTATGCATTGAAGTCAATGGAGAGAGAAAGATTATCTTTCGATTCCCGTTTGAATTGTGCCACGAATTACACATATGATGTTTGTCAATTTAAAAGATAATTTTGCAAGTCAAAAAAAAAAAAATGTGTCGTAAAACTGTGAAGTAACACATTTGTTTGTGTGAAACGCTAAATGAACTACATCTCTGGTCAACCACACACGTCACCAAGATGGCCGTCACTACTGTCTTGTCAACAAACGATTGACTATCACCACAATGAAACACGTCCTGAAGAATGTCATGCAAAGCTGCCTGCCTGCCTTCCTTTGATTCTCTCTGAACTGCCTGGTCATTTTAATGTTTAATGTCAACCATTTGTGCAGATAGCATGAAGTAGAAAAGATCGCCGATGCTAACGTTAGCGTTAGCATTTCTCCCCCGGAATTAAATGGTGTATTATAGAATGATCACACCGGTGACAGTACTATTCAAAGGGTTCACGAAATATGACTACTACTCTTACTGTTTAACAATTTGGGTTACTTAATGTTACTTAATGTTAAGGCTAATAAAAATGACAAGGCTGTAATGCTAACTAACGTGCTAGCTACTAGCTAGGTAGCTAACTTGATCAAGCCACTCCTGGTCGTTTCATCAGACGGGAAGCAAAAGAACGAGCAAGACCCATTGCTGGTATAATAACAACCTGGTACTAAGCACACAGGCATCTTGTTAAAGTTATCTTATCTTAGCCAGCGCCATATAGATAGATTATATCTATATAGAGTGGCGAAGTCCCTCCCCTTCCGGTTGAGCCCCATGGGACCTTATTTCGGAAAAGTTATGCATTGAAGTCAATGGAGAGAGAAAGATTATCTTTCGATCCCGTTTGAATTGTGCCACGAATTACACATATGATGTTTGTCAATTTAAAAGATAATTTTGCAAGTAAAAAAAAAAAAAAAGTGCCGTAAAACTGTGAAGTAACACATTTGTTTGTGTGAAACGCTAAATGAACTACATCTCTGGTCAACCACACACGTCACCAAGATGGCCGTCACTACTGTCTTGTCAACAAACGATTGACTATCACCACAATGAAACACGTCCTGAAGAATGTCATGCAAAGCTGCCTGCCTGCCTTCCTTTGATTCTCTCTGAACTGCCTGGTCGTTTTAATGTTTAATGTCAACCATTTGTGCAGATAGCATGAAGTAGAAAAGATCGCCGATGCTAACGTTAGCGTTAGCATTTCTCCCCCGGAATTAAATGGTGTATTATAGAATGATCACACCGGTGACAGTACTATTCAAAGGGTTCACGAAATATGACTACTACTCTTACTGTTTAACATTTTGGGTTACTTAATGTTACTTCATGTTAAGGCTAATAAAAATGACAAGGCTGTAATGCTAACTAACGTGCTAGCTACTAGCTAGGTAGCTAACTTGATCAAGCCACTCCTGGTCGTTTCATCAGACGGGAAGCAAAAGAACGAGCAAGACCCATTGCTGGTATAATAACAACCTGGTACTAAGCACACAGGCATCTTGTTAAAGTTATCTTATCTTAGCCAGCGCCATATAGATAGATTATATCTATATTGCGCTGATCTTAGGTATCTGAATGGTGGAGGTAAACAATTGTGACATCACTTACGCGACTCTGGGATTTGTAGTCTTTCTAGTTACGTATTTTTCATAGTCTTATATTTCAACAGTTTTACGACAAACTGTGACTTTTTTGACATGGAAATGATTTTTTAAGATTGACAAACATCATATGTGTAATTCATGGCACAATTCAAACGGGATCGAAAGATACGTTTTCTCTCCCCATTGACTTCAATGCATAATTTTTCCGAAATAAGGTCCCATACCCCGGAAGTAAGTGGGAGGGACTTCGCCACTCTATACAAACATGATCAAATAGGAATATAATTATCTTTTAAATAACGTTAACTAAAGGGAACAATCTATTTGACACAGCTGAAGCTCTGGCCTTCCTTAAAAACTAACTAATTTAATAAAAATCACAGTTGTATTACACACAATGCACTGTTTTTTGAGAACAAAAATTGGTGAATAATGCACCATAATACATTCTGACGAAAAATAAAAATTATTATGAATACAAATAAAATAAAAGAAGCCTCCCATGAGTTACAAGCTATAAAGCAGATTTTAAAAACGTTTTATAGAATAAAAGCTCACTGCTGGACGTTGTAGAAATGCGTGTGTGCACCACGACAAAGGAGCCTCATTCACTTTACATTGGGGTTGTTTGCGTGGTGCAGACACGTAAATGTAGCAAAGTTCGTGACTCCACCACGCACTGCGGTGTTAAGGAGTCGTGGTGGAGTCACGCATTCTGGTGAGACCAGGTTGCGATTATGGGTTAAATAAAATCCCCATTTCAATCCAGCTTGTGTTACTCTAACCCGCTCGATGGTTCTCCAGGGTGGCTGCTTGGTGCAGCAGGCCTCCCTGTAGCCATGCCTGGTTTATCGACTCTGATCAAAGGGGCTCCGGCGGGAAGATTACCCAGAGAGGGAGCGCTCCAGCCCGGGTTTCCGCCGGGCACAGATGGCACACAGCGAGGTTGCAGGCCCGGGGCTTTAGCTGGTGAGGCAAATCAGAGAGATGCGGGCACAGTGCTGGGGCCGTCTGGGGAGGAGAGCCCCCTGGCCGCTGACAGTCCATCCAAATGGAGGCAATCTTCGAGCCTCTCAAGGGAATGGCTGGCAAATGTACCCAGGAGGAGAAGGAGGGGAGATGAGGAAGGGGGGAGGAGAAAGGATGATGTGGTGGAGGAGAGGCAGGCAATCTTGGTGTGTCCTTTGAAGCTTGTCTTATGGCTTTTCTCTGTCAGGTCTCTCTCTAGGGGCACTAAGGGAATCTGGCTCTGGAAGACATCCCTACTCTCAAAATCCGAGGCTGAGTTCAAGCATCCAGTCTGGAAAATCTCTGCACATAGTGAACATCTCACAACATCACCAGTGACATTCAGTCTCCTGCAGTAAGGAGACAGTGACATGTGAACCAGGCACAGCAGCATGAATATACGTAATGAAGTATATGACTAAAGTAAACATCTTATTTGTGTGTTTTTGTCAATGCAGGAATGATGATTGTTTGCAACCCTATACAGTCTGAGGCAACCGTAACTCCAAAAAATATTGATGCAACCTTTTCACCTCAAATGGCTTCTTTATGCAAAGCTTTGTTTGCTTTGTTTAAATGAGAGCGCAATCAACACAAGCCTGTATTGTTTTCTTTCAACAACATTACATACATTTCAATCTCCTGGCCGGGCTGAACAATCCTCAATTAAAACAAAACAATATCTTGAGTAACTACCTTTGAGAACAACACAAAAGCCTTTTCTGACATCCTTAATGGCTCATCAAAATCATTTGTCAGTATCTTCAAAATCACTGTTTTCTTGATTGGACACTGCTGTGGTGACTGTTTGAATCAAACACTACATGGGTATTGTGAATGATCGTGATCATGGTTAAAAGAAACCATTGTTAACCATAGGGAGGACAACTAACCTCCAATATCGAAGTCCAAGGCCTTTTGACCCTTCCAAAGCCTTTTGTTGGCCAAATCAACCAATGGAGTGCTGCAGGAACGAGTCCCTAAACCAGGTAATGAGAAAGCATTTTGGTAATTCCAGTTCTTGTCTCTTGCAGTCAATGGGTTTTTGGTTAGATGCCTGAAATTAAGTCTGTGGTTAACACAAGCTTAAGAGATTCTAACAGGTTGTTTTATCACATAAAATCCATCAGTACATATCATCATGAATCTTCTTACTTAGGCTTTCACCATATTTGAACATTCACAACAAGGCTGCTGTTTTGCAAAAGCCACATATTGTAGTCTAACTCAAAATGAATGGATTCAGTTTTTTTTTTTAAATATGGCAAACTTGAAATTAGCAAGTCAACTGTGGCCGAAAGAAGTGTTTACCTTTTACAGGTAAATCTGCTTGATGTAGAGCTATTTTGAACATCTTTATGAACAGTCGATTTCCAGTGTTTCCTAACCTAGGGGGTTGCACCCCTCTAAAGGGTCACACACTGAATCTTAAGAGTCGTGAGATGATGGATTTAAGAGGGAATCCACCTACATTTGCATTAATTTTTACGATGAAATCTTTTCCATTGTTTTGCGAAATATAAAAATATTTTGGTGTCAAACTAATATTTAAATGGATCTTGGCATCTGCACTTTCCAGATTCCAGTTATTGTCTCTTGCAATCAATGGGTTTTTGGTTAGATGCCTGAAATTAAGTCTGTGGTTAACACAAGCTTAAGAGATTCTAACATCACATAAAATCCATCAGTACATATCTTTAAAAAGGCGGTCGCTAAGAAGTGGCGTAATCTTTTGTTTGCTACAAATATGTGGTTTAGATCATTGCAGTTAAAGAAAGTTTCAAGAAATTGAATGATGCCTGCACTGTAAAAATGTACCATATCTTGAAGTAACTTGTGTTCAATATCAACATTGGTATTGGCCATAACTAACGGGCCTGACCTAAGCAGACCTGCATGTGTTTGTGCTTTTGCTCCAGTCTTTTCTGCTGAGGTCTCCGGCCAAAAGCCTATCTTTAGCCTGCTGCGTGATTGTGGCAGAGCTCTGTAGGCCTTGTTTAGTCCCCTAGTGCAGAACTAATGTGCTTCAGATCAATAGTGGCTCAGAGGCAGGGCTGAGATGAAGTCTGCACTACAGCAAGAGAAACATGGCCACTGCTCTCAACATGCCATCCCTCCTCTCTCTCACCAACAGAGACAAAGGCAAGTGGACGTTATGGTGCTTCAGACTTCCCCTGTTTAATCTGAGTTTTAAAATATATATTAAATAAAAGTGCACAGTTGATGCAAAAATAAACAAAACACTCTGGGAATACTCTTTCTATTTGCTGCGAAGGTTTTGAGCGTGAGGTATTTTCTCCCAAATTTCCACATCGATTGTCTTTTCTTCTTTCACTTCTTTCCATTTCTGTGAGGCAATTCATGTATGGTATTCTTCAAGCTTGGCCACGACTAAATAGCCTTATCTTTTTCCTGCCTCGCGCCTCGTGTATGGCGTGTCAGAGACGATTGTTTTCGGAGGACATCACAGGCAGATAGACAGATACTGCCGTATGCCGACTCCTTGTCAATTCTCTGAGCGGCAGCATGTGCGTTCGCTCTGTGTTATCAGGCGGGAGATTGATTTCTGTGTCCATCGTGTTTGCCCTTCCTTTTGTGTTTCAAAGCTCAATTTAGAGAGGCCTATGATGTATTGACGTGTGCACCGTGAATTACCCTGCTAAAAGATGCAAGCACACAAAACATCTCACAGAAACGGATAGGTTCTGTCCTTCCATTTGTGACGGCGGGTTGTTGCCGTTCAGGGCACGTCCTCATTGTGAGGCGGCGTGTGATGCCTCGCAGAGATGAGGCTAATGTTTGGCAGCCAAATGTCTGACTGCAGCATCACTAACTAGATCAAGCCGCATTAAAATAGGATGTCAATGGTGACTAATAGGAAAAAACTATTTGCCTCGCTGTAAAGCTTTTTTCGGGGGCCATCGCCTTGCAAGTGCATTTATCACTGTGCAACACAATAAGCCACGATCACCATCACTCTAGAGCAGGAACCCGCCATCCCCCTACACACACACACATGCACACACACTCGTTTGATCCACTCTCTCCATAAACCTGGGCGTTTACTTCATTACCTCGACAGGCCGTTTGTAGGCCTGAATGCTGCAAATCTAATTAAGAAACTTGCTTAATTAAAAAAGAGGCAATAAGCCTTTAATGGTGACGAAAAATAATGACAATGGGACCCAGTAATGACCCAATGAAATACTCATGCTTGTACTCCAACATTCCTCCGTACATGTGACTGCCGTCCACCTCGACTGCAGCCGGGCCTGTAGAATCCTCCGCCAGCCACCATTGTTGTTTGGTCAGGAGGACAAATTAGATAGTTAGTCACTGTAATAGATGTGGCAGTAAAAGCTACCATGGTCGTATTAGCTTGCTGCCTCACCCATCAAGAGCCCAGCAGAATATCAGCCACCGAAGGCCTTGAGGAAAGAGGAAACGTCTCCAGAATACAGAGGAGCATCCCGCTAAATGCCAGCGGGCCAAAGTCATTCATCTCTCCATAATGTTCAGGACCATTATTATGCTCATTCAGTCACTGTGGTGTACTGATTTGGGAGATCAGCGGTGTCAGATGATTACAATTTAGTAAAGTGTTGAATCTTTGAAGCTATTGGTCAAATATTTAACACTGTTCCCTCACAAGCTGTTAACAAGCTGGAGGATGTTTACCATCCTTTGAAAACGACTTTAATGTTTAACGACTGGATTTTGATAATTACAGCTGTGTACATTCATATTTCAATCTGTTAGAAGTCCCAAACACGATCCAATGCACATTTAGAGTTGTAAAACTGGTATAATCAGAAGTGATACTAGGCTACATAATTATGATATAGGATACTGTCCTAAATTGCGCAAACCAGCGCAGATTTTCCATGATTAAGAAAACAATCATGATGTAAAAATTAAATCATTTAAATGAGACCAACAAGAAGCTTTGACCAACTTCACATAAACCTTCACATGCAAAGGATCAATATACATGGTGTGGACTAAAAAAGGTAAGATAAAACAAAGCCAATTGGAAAGAACAGGTGTAAATAATTAAATAATTCATGGCTGAATTCCATTTCACTGCTTCAGTTTTAGGGTCCTAGTTACTGTCACACTGTCATGAACTACTGGGAGACTCCCCTAGATTCCACCGGGTCCGTCTGCGTCGCGTTACGGCCGCGTTACGGCCGCATTACGGCCGCGTTACGGCCGCGTTACGGCTGCGCCGCGGCGTTCGCAAATGGGTGCTATTCCACCAGACGCGCCGCGTTACGGCTCAGAAGCGTCCCAGAAGCGTGTCGGCGCTGGGCTCCGCTCAAAATAGGATTCAAGTCTATTTTTCGACGCGCCGCGAGGCGTTGCAGAGGCGTTGCAGAGGCGCCGGGCAGGAAGTGGACCGGTCAGAGCATCCGGCCCATCCCCAAAATAAACTAATTTTGCAGACCCTAGCCCTCCGTAGTCTTTCAAGTAAAATAAATGCCAGCGTTCTCCGGTTTACAGGCACTGTGTCAATTATATATATAGAATAATTATGATGATGAATGCATTTTTTTACCACTAAAATACAGCAACACATCTTTGATTCATGTCGTTTATAACTGGACTATTACAATTATTATTAACTTTGTCTGTACAAAGTAGCCTGTCCAGGAAATATGCCCAAATCAACAAAAACTGCGAGCCGGCATGCAAGACGCTCCGCTTCTGAAATGCTTCTGAAATGCATCTGAAACGCGCCCGGTAGGGTATGACGCCGGAGGAGGCCGGAGCAAAACCGCGGCCCAGCCGTGACGCGACGCAGACAGACCCGGCGGAATCGAGAAGAACAATGGCCGTGGCTGCATCTCAGGTCGGTTATTTTCATTTCCTCGCTCCTCGGTCCTCGGTATCACCGGAAGTTGATTTGTCACATCTTGAGTAGCGTCCCATTGGCGCTTATTTCTGCCGGAGGACCGAGGATCGAGGATCGAGGATCGAGGAGCGATAATGGAGGAGCGATAACCGAGGAACCACCAGACCATCCTCCGGTGAAATCCTCAGCCACTCGCTCCGCCCCCTTACTGTGTATCGCTCACTGATTGGACGATGCAGTGCATGCACTGATCTGATGCGGAGTGAAGAAAACACATGAAACTCACGAGACTCACTCCTCAGTTTATACTGTGTTTTTGTTTCAATTAATGTATCATTTAGTTACAAATATGTGATATATCTGAACAACAAAGTGGTCAAAAATTATTTTATTCATTTATTGGAAACATTTTCATGATCGCTTTTTTCGTTTATACATTTTAAGAATGGCGTTTATCTTTTTTGAGAATGAGTTCTTATTTTATTTTATTTATTTGGGTCTACAACAGATGATACAAATGTATATGTCAGTAAATGTGTACTAACAGAGTGTTTGTGAAAACAACGGGGACAGAGCTGCTGTCAGCTGTGCGGTGTCATCACAAACGGACGTCGCTTCACGTGACGCTCCGGATGAAAGGACGTCCCATTGCTCTTAAAACTCATTTCCCTGCTTCTCGTGGTTTACTTGCGTCTCTCCATGCTTCCCTGGTGGGAGGGACTAAACGCAGGGAAACGACGCAAGTGAGGGACGCAAGGATTCCATTTAACCGACCTGAGATGCAGCCCGTGTCTCAATTCAGGGGCTGCATCCTTCGGAGGACCCAGCCTACGCGGTCGACGCAGGATGCGGCCGACGTACAGTAGGCTGCGTCTCAGGTCGGTTAAATGGAATCCTTGCGTCCCTCACTTGCATCGTTTCCCTGTGTTTAGTCCCTCCCACCAGGGAAGCATGGAGAGACGCAAGGAAACCACGAGAAGCAGGGAAATTAGTTGGTATATTGTGCCTTACCTCCATCCAAGGATGGCCGTATGTTTGGCCCCCGTGAAGAGAGTGTCATTTCCCCCCCTCAGCTTTATAAAAAGCTCCGTCTGTGCTTTGCTCCATAAAACAAAACCAATTGGAAGCAGATGAAAAGCTACCCCTTTGGATTTCATTTTTGTGTCGTTAAGTATTTGAGTGGGATGAAACACTTCACTCACATTTAAAAACAAAATCAGTCGCTACTGCCTCAGTTGGGACGACGCCATTTTCTGAAAAAACGTAACTCGTCACAAGCGCGCATTGCATCCTGGGATATGCTAGGCCGCGGAGGATACATCAGATGTATCCTTCAAATTGGGGAAAAGTAGGCCGCATTTGTGGGCCGCATTCGGACTCTCGTCTTTTTTTAAAATTGGGACACCCTTTTTTCGGCGGGAGTGACGTATGCGGTCTACAAATGCAGCCTCCGAAGGGTGCAGCCCCTGAATTCAGACACGGCCATTGTTAATGTGATTAGTAACACCAGCAACCTGCATTTCACTTAAGACACACAATGGAGGTCAATGACATGCTGTTCCTTTTGATCAGAGCATTGTGCCCTTAATATCCTACCCAAATTCTGGCATCTGAGACTTTACTGAGATGGATATAACTGTGTTTGTTTAATGATGGGATGAATTTTCTTACTTAGGCAGTTTTTTCACCATATTTGAACATTCACAACATGGCTGCTGTTTTGCAAAAGCCACATATTGTAGTCTAACTCAAAATGAATGGATTCAGGTGTTTTTTTTAAATGGCAAACTTGAAATTAGCAAGTCATCAGTGGCCAAAAGAAGTGTTCAAACATTTACTTAAGTATCAATAAAACAATTTAAAAAATGCCCAATTACAAGTTAAAATCCTGTCTTCACAGTCTTACTTAAAGGGGACCTATCATGCAAAATGCACTTTTGTACGTCTTTTATACATGAATATGTGTCCCCGGTGTGTCAGGGAACTCACCAAGTGTCAGAAAACACAACCCTCTCTATTTTCCTCCATACCCAAATCTCTAAAAAAGGGGCTGCAACGGATCTGATAAAAACTGATCCAGATTTGAACACTGTCCTGACGTCAGGACAGTGGCGCTACGGCTATTGGGCCAACTCCACCAATCAGGAGGAGACAGCCACGGCCATTGCCGTTCGAAAGCGCTGGAGACGCTGTAGTACATATGCCAGGCCTGTAGATGGTGCTGTTCTCACTGAATCAGCCCTTGCAAAAACAGAGCTACATTTTTTCAAATTGAGCGAAATGAGGCATGGCTAAAATGCATGATCTGTTTGGTATGCCTTATATAGGTATGGTCCTACACTATATTATTCAAATATAGCATGATAGGTCCACTTTAAGGAATTTGCAGAAGTATTATAAAGCAAAAAACTTTAAGTATTAAAATAAAATGTACTTTTGTGGTCCCTGTGCCTGATTGTTTTATAATGTCATAAGATGAATAATTCTGAAACCTTTTACAGGTAAATCTGCTTGATGTAGAGCTATTTTGAACATCTTTATGAACAGTAAGCCGATTTCCAGTGTTTCCTAACCTAGGGGGTCGCACCCCTCTAAAGGGTCACACACTGGATCTTAAGAGTCTTGAGATGATGGATTTAAGAGGGAATCCACCTACATTTGCATTATTTTTTAGGTTGAAATGTTTTCCATTGTTTTGTGAAATATCAAAAATATTTTGGCGTCAAACTAATATTTAAATGGTAATTTCCCAAAAATGTGAAATGGCAACTGCTAGTAAACTCAAAACATCTTAATTATGACAATGTGCCCCAATGAATTGTTTTTTGTTAAGTCACAAACTATAACGGTTGTTCGCTACTAATTATTGGAATATTTGAAATATTTCCCTCCGAAATGTAGTAAATGCACTTTCCTCCACTGCCAATCAAAAACAGAAAGAAGAGAAATGCTAATGCAAAGTTCACCGCTCATGTTTTTCACATTGCAGGAGAGTTATTTGGTGGATGGTCCTTTTAAGGAGAGCCATCATAACTTGCTAGAATGCCATAACTTTTTGCTGTGTCCAATGTGGGTTATAAATACCAGCAGCGTGGCTTGTGAATGCATGTAAATACCTTCATGAATGCTAATAGCGCATTAACAATACAAAGCAGCGTGTTGGAGAAGGTGAAGGAGCTAGAACATAATGCGTTTGCTACATAACAGATGGTTGCATCGGGCTGTAAATTTCCTCACACAAGGCCAGCAACTCTGCCATGATGTGACCCAGTCGCAGAGCAGAACGGGGAGAGGGAAGATGGAGGAGGATGAAGTCAAGGATGAGCGTGCTCCTCACCCAGTTTAGGCCGTGCTGAGATTGGTGGTAACTTCAGTGAAGCGATCGTCAAAGCCTGTCTATCAGCGCGAGAGAGAGACCATCTGAGGCTCAGTGGAGAAAGAGAATGGTCAGGGGGAGTGTTCAGTGGGAAATGGCAGCAGAGTTCACAAGCTTTCTTTCATGGCGAACAAGTCACAGTTGCTTCCTTTTTTAACCCAGACCTTGAAGTTGATGATGAAAGTTAAAGTTTCTCATGTCAGGACTGCAGACATTAAAGGAGAAAATAATTCACCTTGTCATTCGCTGCGAAACAGAAAACACTCTTCAGGCACACAATACTTCCTCCTCCCCCGCATGCACAGCGACTTCATTGTGTTTCACTGTTTCCT
This sequence comes from Trematomus bernacchii, assembly GCF_902827165.1. Taxonomy (NCBI): domain Eukaryota; kingdom Metazoa; phylum Chordata; class Actinopteri; order Perciformes; family Nototheniidae; genus Trematomus; species Trematomus bernacchii. Next base: position 20,518,189 of record NW_022987973.1, read on the forward strand.
AGTTGATTCAATGAACTAAAATGAAATGAGACACATTCATTCCCGCAGGACAGGACAAAAGCTCTCCAGAGGAGAATCACTGACTCCAGCTTCAACAGGAAAGAAAATCCTCCTGCATCAAGGTTGCTTTCAAGGGCCATTGTAGGTAAAAGAAGAAAATAATGAAAGATAGCGGCGCCGGGGACTCAAATGATATACCATGAAAATGTTCAAATTCTCAGAAATTGAGGTCAGAAATTGACGTAACTGTACTGTTTTGTTAAAGGAAACATATTGCTTTACTTTACAATGTTGGATCCACCTCATCACACCACAGACCTTGCCACTTGCCCCATATTATGCCTCAGGTAAATTAACCCTAACCCTAATCACAATCTAAAATAACAATGAGAAAATGCCAAATCACGTGAACAGTGTGTCTCTTTGTGTGACCTTTCTCTCATGTCTGAATATCCATTACCATACATTTACGTCATCAACACCTATTCAAAAAAAGCAATGTTACGTTTTGGACGTATGGAAAGAGCTCTGGTTGGTACCTGGCTTATTTCTATTCCATACAGCAGCGACCCGTTCCTCTGTCTGCCTTCATGATACACACGGTGCTCTCCGTGTTTTAGCGCCTGATGAACGCACGTACGATGTAGCGTTAATGAGTTTGAGAGTGCTGTTTTAATTTCCCATGTGGAGGCCGGGGGAGCCCGTCCTCCTGACCCTGGCATGTGTCGGATAGCCCTTCCAGAGCTCAGCAGAGAAAAACGGCCTTATTAGCCCAGTTCATTAAAATCATTAATAGTCATGAAATGAGAGGCACCAGAGTCCAAAAGGCTTAATGCTCCATCCATATTAATTAGACGCCCACAAATCGGAAGTGAGGGAAACCGGGGCTGCTGCAGCACACACAAACATGCGCACACGTACACACGTTAAGGCAACTTGCCTACTGTGGCGTAACCTCCTCACACCCCGCCCTCACCCTCCCCTCCCCCCGACTGTCACCGCTGCTACCCTCCTGTTACGACTCCCGATTAAATTCCATTTTAATTAAAACTGATCACATTAAGAAACTGATGTGGTTAATTAACTGGACTCTGGTGGAAGTGGCTTCTTCTACATCTGACGGCTGCATTGTAAAACACTTCCCGTCGAGGCGAGCAGCGCTGCATGTAAAACCGCCACCCCCCGCCACCCCCATCGTCTATCAGCCCCGCTCCCCTCCCCCTCTTCACACCATCTTAAATTCTCTTTAAATTCCACACAAAACCCATCAGTCTCAACAAGTCATTGAGGCCCCGCTCACACGGGAACGTTTGCGTTTATGCACAGTAGATGCATATTCAAAAAAGTCCTTCCGTTCACAATGCATTCGTTTCATTTAACGTGTCTGTTCAAACGAGACCGCTGGAAACGCTGTAGTACATATGCCGGGACTGTAAGTGGCGCTGTAACTTCCGCCACAAAATACACCAAAAGCAGTGAAGAAGACTCCGCAGCAGCCCCGCAGCAATGTTGCCATGGCTACCCTTCTGTTTACGCCCCGCCGTGGATTTAGCAACATGTAGTTCATGTAATTCTCCATGTCCACTTGTTGCTGATGGTTGTGGTAGAGGAGCTGTATATCTTTGCACTAATATCTGTAGCATGGTCAGTAGCAGTAGCACTAGCAGTGCGGAGGAGGAGCATGTCTCCGTGGAGAGGACTCGCTCAGAGAGATATTCTCTACAAACACCGGGTGAGATCCTCCTTTGTCAATATAATGGATCAATGCATGAAATCTGACTCTGTTTATTTTGTTTAAGGAGTATATTGGGCGTTAACAATTCTGGTTTGCCTTTTATAATATTATTTCATTCAAGAACCCCTTGTGAGTTTAATTAACACAGCCATGCTACAGCAGTGAGCAGGAGAGGCGGGGAAAGGTGGGGCTATCGTTATTTTTTCAGGAAATATTCGTATAGAGGTGATTACACGGACTCGGTTGACCCCCCAGAGCGTTTCGTTTGCAAATCTATCCACCTTGGGACCCGTTATTGTTTGTGGGGTCAGTTTCTATCGGCCTCGTGTAAATAATAGGGCTATACGCACGCGAAACTATGCAGATACAAGCAGTTTTCTCCTCGTGTAAACGGCGCCTGAGACTAATTTTCAGGCTTTAGGACAACCAGAATGAGGCGCCGTTTACACGAGGAGAAAACGGCTTGTATCTGCATAGTTTCGCGTGCGTATAGCCCTATTATTTACACGAGGCCGATAGAAACTGACCCCACAAACGATAACGGGTCCCAAGGTGGATAGATTTGCAAACGAAACGCTCTGGGGGGTCAACCGAGTCCGTGTAATCACCTCTATACGAATATTTCCTGAAAAAATAGCGATAGCCCCACCTCTCCTGCTCACTGCTGTAGCAACTATCAAAAATAGCTGTGTTAATTAAACGCACAAGGGGTTCTTGAATGAAATAATATTATAAAAGGCAAACCAGAATTGTTAACGCCCAATATACTCCTTAAACAAAATAAACAGAGTCAGATTTCATGCATTGATCCATTATATTGACAAAGGAGGATCTCACCCGGTGTTTGTAGAGAATATCTCTCTTTCTGAGCCGTCCTCTCCACGGAGACGTGCTTCTTGGTCGGTCGATGCAATATCCACAGATTCGGTTTCTTTCAGTTAACTTCCCTGTTGCATTTATCCATATGCTGAGGAAATGACTATATCCCGCTGAATACCAGCAATCGCCACACACACTTCCTCCTGTCAGTAGCTACTGCTAGTGCTACTGCTACTGACCATGCTACAGATATTAGTGCAAAAATATACAGCTCCTCTACCACAACCATCAGCAACAAGTGGACATGGAGAATTACATGAACTACATGTTGCTAAATACACCGCGGGGCTTAAACAGAAGGGTAGCCATGGCAACATTGCGGCGGGGCTGCTGGGCTGCTCTTCTTCGCTGCTTTTGGTGTATTTTGGCGGAAGTTACAGCGCCACTTACAGTCCCGGCATATGTACTACAGCGTTTCCAGCGGCCTCGTTTGAACAGACACGTTAAATGAAACGAATGCATGTGAACGGAAGACTTTTTTGAATACGCATACTGTGCATAAACGCAAACGTTCCCGTGTGAGCGGGGCCTGAATCCATTTGCTGGGATCTCTCGTGTTTAAAGAATTGTCTAGAAAGAATTGCACTTAAATGTCGAGTGGCAGCCATAGGAAACTACCATTGTAACATGATTGTCCTTATGCATCATCCTCCAATCTTTCTTCCAAAAAATACATTTTTGTTCAGTGGTAAACAGACCTTTAACAACTTACCTCTCTTATGTCTCAAGCTTATTACCGACTCTAAATGGAAAGTACGTTGTTTTTATACGTTGGTATTTCAGGGAGCCTGGCAGTTAGGAGCTCTATCCAGCTTTACACAGAGCCCATGGGTAGTTTACAGGACAAGGAAAGGTGGAGTTTGTCCTGCAAATACATGCATGCATAGTGTATGGGGCCTACAAATGTGGGAAAAGTTTTCCCAGTAAATACACTATGCCCATAGGTTATTTGGAGTACCTCAAAGTGAGAAACTTCGCAGGACATAACCAGGGAAAGATGTGTACTTTGCCTGTTTTGAAAATTGGAATTCTCTGAATTCCCTAACCCTAATCGTTAGAGTTACACCAAAGTGACAGGCACGGATCTAAACCTCAATGTATTTCCACCAGGAAAATACAGCTGGTTGTCCTTATGAGATAGAATGAGACAGATGATTTATTTTTTACCAGTGTTGGCTTCACACCTCCCTGCTTCCTCTTCTTGGTCTTTTATGGATGCTTTTAATTTTTCATGCTCCATCTTCCACACAACTTTTTTCCCTTTTCCTCCCCTATTTCCGGCTTTCTTTTTTCTTCCCCCCTCCCCCCCCCCCTCACTGCCTCCCTATCTTCCTCGCCGGCGTGCGACCACACGGCGCTCTTGCTTGCGATTAGAAGTTATGGTTTGTGGCTGGTGAGCTGACAGCGCTACAGCAGAGGGCGAGATAAGGCTGTGACCTCTTTGGCCGGGGAGGATGAGAAGAATACATTTACTGTGTGTGAAGGGAGGCTGAGTCAAGAGGAAGAGGAGAAGGGGGGGGGGCTGTCCCTGGGTGCCTGGCCCCCACAACTAAATCTGCTGTATCTGTAACAAGGGCTACAGACAGCAAGGATTGGGAGGAGGAGAGTGGGATGGGAGGGGGAGTAGGTAGGAGGAAGACTGGAGGGTGTGTGTGTATGTGTGTATGTGTATGTGTATGTGTGTGTGTGTGTGTGTGTGTGTGTGTGTGTGTGTGTGTGTGTGTGTGTGTGTGTGTAAATATATGTGTGTATTGTCTCGTCTTTTCCCCCAAGGCCTGATATTGGATGATGTCCCAAAATCAAGGCCTCCTGCCACGAGGCCACGATTCATCACCCTGAATAGATAGTCTGTGTGTGTGTGTGTGTGTGTGTGTGTGTGTGTGTGTGTGTGTGTGTGTGTGTGTGTGTGTGTGTGTGTGTGTGTGTGTGTGTGTGTGTGGGTGTGTGTGTGTGTGTGTGTGTGTGTGTGTGTGTGTGTGTGTGTGTTTTATGGAGAGTGAGAAAGTGAGAGTATTTGTGTGTTTAGTATGTGTGAACGTGCATGGCAACATAACATACAGTCTGTGTGCATCTCTTATTCTTCTATTATTAGAGCACATATACTGTTCTGTAAGAAGGTTCACGCATATACTTAATTGGTCATTTCAAGGCATTTACTGGAATTAAACTGATTTAACACTTGTAAAAACACTGGAAGGACAAGGGTGTGTTAAATACTTATTTAAGGTGTCCCTGACTCCAAGGACAAGACTAATGTTTGTATTACTTTGCCTATTAATTGCAAACTGCATATACTTTATATTTCTGCTGATCATATTTAAATAAATGCCGAGTGTTTGACTGTTGTCAGTAAATGTTTGCACACAATGAAAGTCTTTGCTGAGACCTGAAACTAGCTTGCAGTCGATCAACCATCACATTGCTCCTTTAAGATGCATTCAAGGTTAGTAATATGAGTATTAAAAAATAACAGCATTGCACTTACTGTATGATCCATCTTTGTTGAAAATACCAAGAAGACAAACAAAAGGGAGAAAATGGCAGTAGTATAATATGACTGTTTACTCTACATTAACAGCTGACACTGAAAGACCACATGTTGAAGCACTCTTGAATTCACCAACAGAGAGTTCTCTAAGTAGCTGCTTAAAGCGTATTTGCAATGAATAGATTTACTGAAGTTAACGGAAATCAGTGATGGAAGCCTTCTTTGTTCTGGATTATTATAAAACATAAAGGTTTTTAATAATAGGACAAATATGTTAAACTGCTGGTATGTTGCGTTAAGTGATGACTTGACAATAACAGATAATAGAACTCCACAAATCATGCTTGTGTTTACCAACTTTAAATTAGAAAATAAAAAATGTTTCCAGGTTTTAGATTTGTGGGTTTAGTTTGTTTACGGTTCCAGGAAGCCATTGGTTTCCATTCATTTGTGAACCTTCTTCACGTATTACCTTAGAAAAAGCCTTGAAGAAGGTCTTTGAACAAAAGCATGCTTTTTTTTAAAGCGTGAAGATGCTCTTTTTCAATAACCTTTAAACCCATTAACAAATATCCCTCATCAAAACTCGCATATTTCAATGTACTTATATTTTCACACAATTTTTGGTTTATTTGAATAATTGTTGGGTCGGTCTGAAGAGCTCATCATTTTCAGAAAAATCTGTGACATCAGAAAAACATCTTACATTAACCCATTTTCCTGTAGCAGAAATAATTTTGATATCTCTTGTCTCAGGTTTTTCTTGAGATCTTAGCAACAACTGAATTGGCAAACTGCTAAGACTTGTATATAAAGTCTGCATTCATTTTTGTTGCAGATTGATTAAAAAAATCATTGAGGGCTTGAAAACAACATCCAAATGTATCAAACATACAGTATGAGTGGTTAGACAAATGTTTAGTTGTGATGTGAGGTAAATGTGATTTGCTACATGCGCAACCCCCGGGACAACATTTTATTTGTGTCTTTGTCGAGAGTGTGAGTGTGTTACTCTTTTGAATTGTGTGCGCGTCTACCAAGGGCATCATTTATCCAGCAGCCCAGAGGCAAAAACAACCTGCTGCCAGTATTGATGGTTGGTCCTGCAGCACCTGTGTGGATTGGGTTCAGAGGTCACCAGTCACAGGCAATCAAGAGTAAATGGAGCCTGTGTAACACTGGACAAACGGCTAAGAGCTTCAGAAGAAAGCCAAGGCCGCCGTCCTGTGTGTGTGTGTGTGTACGTATTACTACAATACTCCGACTCCCCTTATTTCACTCAACCTTAGCCGCCGTAACAGGATTAATTCTTGTTTATTTCCCAAGTGTCTGACCTTCCTGATGATCCCTTTATCCTTAATTCTCCTCATTACTGCAAACTCACCAAAAAAAAAGTCCCATCTTTTCTCTTTTTTTACTAAATAAAATGACTGCCGGGTGAGCAACTCAGCAGCCAAAACACATTTCCAATCCTTTTATCCCCTTAGTAAGGTTTAACACTCTCAGCTCCTACAGTCAGCCTCGTCCCCCGTTCATCCGCAGACTAATCCAACGCTGTTTTATTGTCTTATTGACTCTGTGAGCCTGAATGCCAAGAATCATAACAGCTTGTGGGAAGCGTCACGAAGGCAAGCTGAAGAATTCGGCATCTCTGAGCGGGACGAGTTAAGGGGGGGGGGGGCCTTGCTCGAGGAGGAAGACACATATCAAAGAGGTATTAAACGCACCGATCCGTCGTGCCTTAACTCACTCTTACATCATCATAAACCATCATCCAATTTACCAGCACTGTCAGAGAGGAAGCATAACACATTTGCATAATGCAGCATCCTCACTATGTTAATTCCCCCCTCAACTGAAGCAAATGTAAGGCATTTTTTTGTTTATACTTATTCTACCTCTCTTTTGTGCATGAGAGCATTACACCATGCTAGCAGGCCGATGACTGTGGAAGATTACGGAGGTAAATGAGGCTCTCCAAAGCCCTCCAAGCTCTCCACACAGCGGCACAGCCATACCGCAGGGGATCACAGGAAGAGCAATAGAAACACATTACTGCCAAAATCACATTGCTACTGAGGGGTGTAAGTTACCCGGGAATGGATGGAGCACAGTGGGAGAGGTGGTGGTGGAGGTGAGGGTGGAGGGAGTGAGGCTCAGCCTATATGCAATTTGCTTTGACACTTGTGATCTCTTTTTAATTTTCTGGCTGTGTGAATTATGGAAGATGACTTGATTAAATTCTGCCTGAGCAGGATTCTGATGCAGAGCAGCACACTCTGACTGTGGACCTGCGTCTGCCTTTGTTAGTTCAACTGTTAAAGGGAAAAGTGCTCCCTCAGACTCTCTGACACTGTTTTAAATCATCAATCTGTGGCTTTTAGTGACACACTTTTAGCCATGCTAGCGTAAAGGATTACTACTCTTCTCTTAAATTCAGACAGTACGAAAGAATATTTGATGGATGCCAACACACTTTGGGCATACATTTATGTTACACAGAGGATAAACCGTATGACTTCTCCTCTTCTAGTTGCACCACAAGGTTGACTTCTGTGTTTTTGAGTAGATATCTCAACAACTATTTGATTGATTGTCATGAAAATGGCCTCAAATTGATTCAGATTATTTCAAACATTTTAACAACATTATTGATAATGAGATTATACTCTCATGCCACCAACAGGTCAATGTTATTTATGACTAACTAACCACAAACTAACTACATCCAATAAACATTAGCTTTACACTGTATGCGTTGCCAATTAGTATATTAGCATGCTAAAAGTCTGAACAATAATTATGACCAAGGCAAACATTAAACCTGTTTACTGTTAGTGATCTCATAGTGATTCAAATGCTTGTTAGCATTATCATATGTAATTTAACACACAGCTTAACAGAGCTGTGTGTTAAATTGGTAGACAATATGCGTTATTGAAACCATATAACACCAGCTTTTATTAAAGCTAATACTATGGCCGGTGGTACCACAGGAAACCTCCAATTTACAGTATAATTCCCAATGAAAGAGCATATAAGTAAAGTGGAGAGGCGCAAATCAAGGGTGTGGAGGATTTCATGTTGAATAGACTCAGGACTCAACAGGAGGAGTCAAGAGAAACATTTTTTATTTTTTAAAGGTCCCATGTCATAGCCATTTCTACTGATCATAATTCCATTGTTGAGGTCTACTAGAATAGATTTACATTGTTCAATGTTCCAAAATCACATTGGTTTTCTCATACAGCATCTCTGTATATTAGTATGTGTATTCACTCTCTATCCTACACGCCTTGTTGGAGCTCCTGCCTCCCCCCCCCCTCCCTATGAGCCCACTGTGCTCTGATGTGTGTTTATGTGTTACAATGGCGTTTGTTAGCAACCAGAAAAGGACACCAGTAATGACAAACAGATGAGAATGCTGCGTGGGGTCTGGGTGCCGTGTTGGCGGGACGTTGCGGGACGTTGCGGGGCTCGCTGCTCCGCCCTTTGAGGCTTGCTGCGTGGGGTCTGCGAGACAGCGAGACACCGCGGAACTCAGCCTGAGCACACATGTGAGTGTGTGGCGAACTGTGAGTGGAGATCAGCGGAGCCGCGGCTGAGGAAAGATAAGGCTGAGTGAGTGTGTGTGTCGGCGAAACTCTGCGGAGTACCGCGGCTGAGAAAAGATACGGCTGAGTGAGTGTGTGTGTGTGTGTGAGGAGCTCAACGGATTGGTCCATTTGCACCTGGGTATGGTTACGTCACTATACTCAGGAAGAAAAAAATGGAAAAAGAAAAATCTCCAACGAGGCGTTCTGGGGCAGCATAGACAGGTCTTTTCTCTGTTAGAGTTTTACTCGCTACAGGGTGTACTTTGAGGGTTTGTGACTTTGCAGACCGTTTACATGCATAAAAAGCTACATAACACAAGGGGACGGGTAATAACCAGAAAAGCATGACATGGGACCTTTAATGTCATACTTTTTTTGGTTCAGTCTCACTTCTCTCATCAACCCTAATTAGAGCAACAGCAGCCAGCTGTTTTCAGTGACAAGGCTCTGATAAATCCATCGTACGCTCCACTGCCCAGCACCAGACAGCAGACAAAGTTAAACACTAACTGATGAACAAAGGTCCATGCATTTAACAGCTAAAGAGACAGATGTGTTGTTGAGGAGAGCAAATATTGGACCTGCTTTCATGAGTTGGAGACAAACCCAACTCCAAATCAATGTTAATATTGCTCCATATCTGCGGGTTATATGTATAAGCCACTGATTTTACCATATCAACTTCTAAAGTGACCCTGTGATATTTGGATGGGGAAGGTTTGTGAATTGGGACAGATTATTTGGAGCATGGTTTGTCTACAACACATGGGTTTGCAAAGACTGACCCCTGGTGGTCCAATGAGGCAGTTTAAGGTTCAAACTGACTTGTTCAGTGCTTTGGATAGCTGAAGTGCATACAATCCCACAAACAAAAAAAAGATAACTCAGCCAATATGGTGGGCTTCTCAGGTCAGAAAACATAACAACTTGGGCTATGTCACGTGTTGGCTCATTAGAATATACCACCCCCCAGTTAAGAATCTCCACATCTGAGAGCTACTGTACCTTTGCAAAGGTGTCCCATATTTTTCTCATTAATAGTAAAGCATGTAAACATGTTTTGGTAGAAACCAAAAATACCAATATGAACCTGAAAATTAGCAATATATATCCCCTTTAATCCAAACATATCTGAGATAACACAAAATAAACTAGATTTAACAAAGAAATGCTCTGATCTCAGAAAGCATCCCAGTCTTTCCCAGTTTTTAACATCATGTGGTCACCATGAGAGCAGCAGTCAATGCAAAGTGCTCTAACATGCAGTAATTGCCACTGGATGCTTTGAGACAGACACCTGTGAACGCAATTAAAAAGTCCTAATTTCACTCTAGCTATACCAAACACACATACAAAATAAGCTTTACTTAAAAAGGTATATGTTTTCAAGTTGCCCTTCATCTACTTTGTGTCTTTTAATATGTGTTGTTTGTATCACATCACACACAAAAAAAACAGAGCTCATTGTTAGTAGTAGTAGTGTTAAAAATAAGTTAGCCAGTGGTTCTTCTGGAATGGAAAATTCTTTATTTTCTTAAATGATTGTAGGGCCATCTGCTGGACAACCAGGTTCATTATTACAGGAGCACCATACCAGGGATAAATCCAGGAATATTTAGTATTTTCCTGTACCTTTTTTTAAACATTCCTTCCACTCGTAGCATGCTGTGGTGTTTGATATTCTTTATGTTTTTCCACACTTTGGGTCAGCCATTGATTCACATCCTTCATTGTTTTTGTTTTTTTAACATTACATAGCATTTAGCTGACGCTTTTATTCAAAGTGACTTACAGTAAGGGCAATAAACCATAACAATTAAAACTAAGGACAACATGAACAGTGCTGACATATTTACTTCAAACAAGCAATATCATTCATATATTGTGTCTACAAATGTATTTGGAGGTCAAATTGTCACGGTGGGGTAAGGAAGGCAGGACCCAAATGCAGGACAAAACAGGGGAGTAAGATATAAGGATATAAACAAAAGGCAAGCTTTATTAAATAAATGCTGCTACTTAATAAATCAAAAACTGAAGGGGAAGGCAACTTTAAGCAAAAGAAAAGTAGCAAACAAAATCAGAAACAAACCGGGAAGACTTAGGAGACAAGGGAGGGCAGCCGAGGGGAATCCAAAACATGCAGACAAGATAGACGAGGGAACGACGAACTGAAAGAGTACACGAGGGAAGACAAGACTAAATACACACAGGTCCAATCACAAGACAAGCCACAGCTGGGGAGTGGAGTTGAAACACAGGGGCAGCAGGTGAAAACAATGAGACAATCAGGCACAGCAGGGAAAACATAGGAAGTAAAACACAAGACAAGACAACAAATACAAATAAAACAATAAACTATTAACACAAAAACTAAAATCATGACAAAAGCCTATGGAACTTATTTCCTTGGGAGATGCAATGCATGTGTTCTTAATTAAATAAAAATAGATAAATAAGGAATGATGATAAACATGTAAAACATTAGGCGCGTTCACACCAAGTACTTTTCCCACAATAGTTCATGAGAACTCAGTTAATGAGAACTCTTTTAGTTCTGATGAACTAAAGCAGATCGCGTTCACACCGAAATGAGTTCCTGGGGGTGGATTAGGCAAATGAAGCCGCTGACGTCACTTCTTCTTCTTCTGCTTTGGGTTTACTGGCAGGCCGCAAACAACTTCACGGCGAGTACAGTAGGTGGCACCTTAAAGTAGCAATCCGCCAAAAAAACGAGAGAAGAAGAAGAAGAAAAACCTCCCGCGTATACTGCCACGCCCACCTGCTGTATATGAGGCGTCTGTTTACCTTCCGACCTCAGACATGAGCTTCGTCTGAGTTATTTAAGCAAACACAAATACAGATCGTCGACCAGTCAAATGCAATAGCAATGCTGATTCGGAAGCGTAGGCGGTTAAGAAGGATTGACAAAAGGATTGGACGACGACATGCACGCGCTATGGATTGCGTAACCTGTGTGAAATTAATAAACTGTGCCAGGTGTGTCGTATGCACAGTAAATAGGCTCAGCAGTTAACACATCGTTATTATATATTCTCCTGAGAGCAACTGCATCCGTCTGCCATGAACCCGACAGAAACCTACGTGTTAGTTTTGGCCCATAGTGGCCTCCATTTTGTGTTGTGTAAAATGGGGGAAATAAAAAGTTAGCAAATCCCCATGACTAAAAATATAAGCAACACATAAATAAAGTAGGCTACTCGAATTTCACTGACCGCAAAACCGCATTCATGCACCGTCTCTTTTAACCGCAGAGCGAGTCACAATAGTCCGATATAAGCATGAAGAATAGTCCACAAGGCACCAGCACAACAAACACGGCCGAGTTCAAATTATGTTCCCCGGATGAGCTGAGCAGGCAGAGTCCCTGTAGCATCACAGAGCAGCTAGCAGAGAGACAGAAAGCTAACAACAGCAGTTGTTAGCATTCACTGGAATGACCTGTCACTCATGTGACCAATCCCTAATTTATGCAAATCTATGCTTAACTGATGGGCCAAAGAGGTGGAGGGCGCCGCGTGCACGGGAGCTCCGTGCCGGCGCCTCTCCCTTCGTCTCACCGTCGCGCTGTGCTCCCTCGCCTGCAGGGAAGCCCGTGGAGGAGCGCGCTGCCGCGCCTGAGGAAGAGCCAGCGGTAGCATGCGGCTAAACTGCACCCTCTCCTCCTCTAGGCGACTGAAGCACTGGGTGACCGAGGATATCGACCCGAAGAGCCCCTCCGTGGACACGGGGGCTCCAAGGAGATCCTCTCGGTCCTTCTTGGATAGGGTGGTGAGTCCTAGCCACATGTGACGCGACGCCACTGTGGCCAAGGACATCACCCGCCCCGCTGCGGCGGCCACTCCATGGATCAGATTATTCATCTGACCAATGCAGCGGTCCGGATAATCGCTCCCGTCCTGAGGCGGGAGGGCGGGGGCGTTTGCCTGAGAGGTAATCAAGGAGACACCCAACACGCCGAGATTATTAGCCGCAGCCGCCATCTGTGCTCCGAGCCTGAATATTTTGTCCAAATACTCCAGGGTGTCTCGGTCCCGCGGCAGCGGGGGCAGAGGTTTCTTTCCCTCCGCCCAACCAGCTGCCTGCGGAAGCAGATGGGCCGCCAGGCTCTCATCGAGGGGGGGCACACCGGGACACGCCGTGTCCGAGCGGCCCTGCTCCCTGATGATACCCGCCATGGCTGCTATTGGGGCCTTCGTCTTCAATGGCCGCCGCCACGTCGCCTCCACACACTGCCAGATATCTGGCAATGGGGGCGAGACGAAGGCCGGCTGCGCCGGAAGCACCGGGCCGTAAAACCCCTGCCGAAGCGGCTTACAGGCCTCGGTGGCAGCGGTGGGGGGAGCGGTAAGCCCACACGCTCCGCCGCCAGGGTCATCACTGCCGGGAAGTCCAGACGCGCAGACCTGTGTGCTGGACCCTCCTGGCCGCCGGACCCGAAGGTACCAGACAACGAGGCGTCCTCGTCGTCTTCCTCCTCCGTGAACGCGGCCACCCGGCCCCTCGGGAGGGTGAACTCAAATGGCACCTCGTCATCCTTTTCATCCATCTCCACCACCTCGAGGTCCTGATCCTCCACCTCCACCTGCGGGCCGAACTTCACCCGGAAATGCTCGCCACGATGTCGGCGGCTTAGCCGAGGGATCATGCGGCAGGCGTTACAGGCCAGGGCATGTCGGGCAGGTCCGGTGCTCAAGGAGTGGTTCCATGCTTGTTTTTATCTCTTTTCTCTTTCACGTCTTTGCTCAGTGTTTCACTTCAGCTCACTGAAGAGAAAGGGATGACAGTCAGGAGGCGAGGCCTCCTTTTATACGGTGAGATGCGCGCGCATTCATGTAAGCCCGCCCCGGGGGCGGCTACATCTATAGAAGTCTCAGTAGGTGAATGTTTGCTTGATAAGGTAGTACCCATAGAGTCCAGTAGAGGGCGGAGCCTGTGAGAGATATAACAAGATAAAACCATAACACCTCTATCAGCTGACGCCAACAGGCAGGAACAGGGAGACAAAACACTGAGAGGGCAGCTGTGCTCAGCGAGGGCAGTACAAACTGATAAACTTGGTCGAATGTTATGGGCCTAGGAAAATATTTCCCCAACAGCAGCAAACTGACTGCAAGTGAAGCCGTTTCCTTGCTCAAAATAATCAGTTACACATAGTGAACAGAGCTTTAATGAAAACTCATATCTCATATTTTGAATATTTCGGGGGCATGCTGTTCTAAATTAACACGTTCATTGAAATACTCAAACGACAAATCAAATTGTTGTTCTTTTAAAAATAAATTCTCAACACTTATAAGCTTGCTGTTTGTCCTAGTGTATTACAGAGCTTTTTAACATAACATTAGTAGGGAGAAGGGGGTAAATTGAGCCAGTGGGTAAGTTGAACCACCCCCTGTAACCAGGCAACGCCTTATAGTTGTAATCACGTGACCAGAAATTATGCAAGCTCCTCCCATGTATCATTGTCTGTGAAAGAGAGATGCTCATTGTGTTCTGGTAAGTAAACATTTTTACAAAAAAAAATGTTTTGCTTGTCAAAGTACATTTTCTAGATGTCAGCTATATCGGCTGTCATGTCAAAAAAAAATGATCCAGATTTAAACATATATTGTATATGTTGATGTGTTGGCAGCGTATTAAACCATGTGAGTCATTAAGCTAAAGATGACTCTGAATTTTAATGCTAGGCTATTTTTTCTAAAATGGTGGCTATGGGGTAAAGTGAACCATGGGCCTTGGGGTAAGTTGAACCAGTTTTTCAATGGAGAAATGAATGAAAGTAGGCCAAGTTGAAGTTACATTTAAAGTTGAATTTACCCTGTGTTTGATTGGTAAGATGTATGAAATTGTATCACCATTTGTATGATTACTTTTCCTTTTAACATGTTAAAAAGAAAATCAATCAATTCAATCGAAATTTATATTAAAAATATTTGAAAAACTAAACTTGTATTTGGTTTGTTATTTATTGTTTAAAGTTACCTTTAAGATTTGTTGTAGGTATGCCCAGGTTTGAACAGGTATGCCCAGGTTTGAACAGTGGTTCAATGTACCCCCTGACCTGGATCAACTTACCCCTAACCCGGGGCAAGTTGAGCCACAAGACCACTTTTTTTTTAGAAGTAATATTTTCACTGCCCTTGATCAAATATTAATTATTATCATTGCCATTGATAGGAGACATCCTGAATTATAGGTGTGTGCTTTCATTTTTACTATGTGTCATTTCTCCTTGCTTAGAGGACAGCATAACTAAAAAATGGCTCAATTTACCCCACTCTCCCCTAAAGGAGTAGGACAGATGAGTCGAAAAAACACAGTCCTGCATGTTGTAAAGAAGCAAAGATATTCAGAAAGGGTGATGAAGATGAGATTAAATCTGAACTGAATGAATAAAGATCTCTTCTGAGGATTCTCATTTCTTATCAGTACTGCATCTGCACACACGTTCCTGTGTTTGTCCTCTGGTGTGGTTGCCCTGCTGAGCTCACACTTTGATACAACTGTATTATCTTTTGTCACTATGATATGATGAGGACACAATAACATGATCAGGTGTGCCTATTACAATGAAAACAGCCCTGAAGTAAATCTTATTATAATCAAGCTTTGTTTTCACAAAGCTTGATTACACAGAGAAAGATTAACAGGCTGAGAGACTGCCTGGCAGGACCTATAAATAGAGACTCAAAGCAGGAATATCTGCTGCTGGATTTTTTTAACCATAATTTTGTTTAATCTGTCACTATTAGAAGTGCAATACCTACATTAATTACAGTACTAACCATTTAACAATAACACATGGATTAGTGCACCTTAAAAATGCCTGCTATTATGTTTGGCTTTCCTTAAAATAGTAGACTACCCTAAAATAGGCTAAATTTAAAGTGGACCTATCATGCTATATTTGAATAATATAGTGTAGGACCATACCTACTGTATATAAGGCATATTTATACTTTTTTTTTTTCAAAATACCAAACAGATCATGCATTTCAGCCATGCCTCATTTTGCTCAATTTGACAATTTCTAGCTCTGTTTTTGCAAGGGCTGATTCTGTGAGAACAGCACCATCTACTGGCCTGGCATATGTACTACAGCGTCTCCAGCGCTTTCGAACGGCAATGGCCGTGGCTGTCTCCTCCTGATTGGTGGAGTTGGCCCAATAGCCGTAGCGCCACTGTCCTGACGTCAGGACAGTGTTCAAATCTGGATCAGTTTTTATCAGATCCGTTGCAGCCCCTTTTTTAGAGATTTGGGTATGGAGGAAAATAGAGAGGGTTGTGTTTTCTGACACTTGGTGAGTTCCCTGGAACACCGGGGACACTTATTCAGGTATAAAAGACGTACAAAAGTGCATTTTGCATGATAGGTCCCCTTTAACATGCGTTCAATTTAAAAAAACAATGCAAAGAAATGTTGTTTTTTTTCAAACATGGCGCATACATTACCCATAATGCAGTCCTAGGCTAGTGTAGCTTTTAGCCTGCAGCAGAGATGACTAATTGGACTTCCTTACATCCACAACCTCAAAACTTCCCTTTGTATAAACTTGTAAAACAAACTTTGAATTAGTATATTTAGTAGCATATGTTCCTGTTTATAGTGACAGCCAGACATCACATCAGTCCTCCCCTCCTGTTAATGCAGACGGTGACGGTCGTATTTAAAGCAGGGTTGCCAACTCTCACGCATCTGGCGTGTGACACACGCTTTCACTCTCAATCTCACGCTCTCACGCTGCCCAAACTATTCTCACGCCAAAAACAAGATGAACCGCCGATCGTCTTTGGTTGGTTATTTACAATGTTGAGTTGACAGCTGCTCAAGCTGTCAAACCGCTCCCTCCCCGCCCCCCACCACTCTTAACAACGTTAACAGACAGCAGAGCAGTGGGAGCCGGTTGGTCAATCCCCGACCCGTATTGCGCATGCGCAGATCTAAGATCCAGTAGAAATGATAAAAAGTAAAAGTCTGCTGCTTATTGTTCTACTAGGCCAAAATAGAGTCAAAGAGTATATGAGAGTGAGAGTGTGAGTGTGTTAATTAATATATTTGGCAGTTTGGAGTAAGTCTGTAGATTTGTTTGTGTCTGTGTGTTTCATGTATAGGCCTCTCACGATAATTAATTTTGTTGGATACATTTTCCCGGAAATTATTGCGATAAACGATAATATTGTCGGCACCGTTGTATGACCATTTTAGACCACTGACATAATGATAATATATAATAATAATTCAAGTACATACTTTCAAACTGCTAGTCACATCCTCATGTAAATGGCAATTTATCGAGGTCAGAAAAGTTATCGAGTTCATTTTTATTTATCGTACGATATGTCAATTAATTGCTTATCGCGACAGGCCTATGCACACAATAAAACAGTGGAAACAAACATGTGATTGACTTTCATTAGTGAATGAAACTTTGTGCCCTTGTATATATTGTATATATATCCTATATATATGCTAAGGTCCCGCTACTGACACGATAGCAGTCATTTAGTACGCATATTAAACCCTTGATATCAAAATCTCACTCCGGCCAGGTACCCAAAGTTGGCAACC
Source organism: Trematomus bernacchii (assembly GCF_902827165.1). Lineage (NCBI taxonomy): Eukaryota > Metazoa > Chordata > Actinopteri > Perciformes > Nototheniidae > Trematomus > Trematomus bernacchii. The sequence goes on from NW_022987973.1 coordinate 20,535,480, forward strand.
CTGTTTAAAGTCGTTTCCCCTTTAAAATATTTTTGGAAGCGTCGATGCTGTTCTGTCCAGAGCTATGAGGAGGGGAGGAGACGGGGGGGATAACTCAGAATGACAGATGCACAGGCAGATGATACCACACGTTTCCACCATGTAGACGCAGACTGGCAGATGGACTCCGCTTCACATTCACACTTGAATCCAGCATGTATCCTGCTCTGACTGCACACACCGGCTGACGTGTTCGGATTTTTCTGCAGAGATAAACAAAAACACTAACGCAGGTAAGCATGTCACTCAGTTGTATGCTCCTATTGCATCCTCTATTCTCCCCGCATCAATTATTCACGTCAGGTCTTTATCGGGGATGAACTTTCGATCCTGCGGCGTCAGATTACATTGACAGTTATGGTGTGTTATTTTACAGATAGAGTAAAGCAGATAATGGTAAAGGTTTGCATGCCACGCAGTAGACAGCTGTAAACAAACAGAGCAGACATGCGGCTGGCTTTCAGCACCAAGGACAGAACACCGGAGGCTGCTGCGTAGGGAGAAACCAGATGCAGAACTGGCAACACAGCATACAGCTTGAATGCTCCCTCTGTGAATTAGAGGCAGTTATATTAGTTTATCGACGAGAGGTTGTTTTAAGATTCAGAGCCAACATCTCAATCTGTTTTGGGTTGAGCGGTTTGATTGCTTTTTTCTGTTTTCCTAGAAACCACAAGGTATGAGGTGGGTGTTTTCCTCTGTCAGACTTACATACATGTTAATTTACAGTAGCTGTTTTGTCACCAGGGAGAGAATACCAATTAAATACATAATCTGTCATATTATCATGAGAGGGATGAGCTTTTAAAGATGTGTCAGGCTATTTTTTGTGGCCCAAATTCATTTCAAAGGGCTTCAGAACATTTGAAAACACTTTCTATCCTGACTCTCTGTAAGGAAAGACGAAAATAGGAAAGGTACAATATGGAAAATCAGGATGATACTGTAAGGTGGATAGATGCAAACTGATAAGAATAATAAGGATCTTGAAATGTCTAGCAACTCCAAGTCATCAAACAGGCACAGAGCTAATCATGTGAGCTCTTGAGGTGCTCCAGATTTGTGCATCCGTAGGGTTTCTGCACTCATTATATTGACAAAACTAGCTCTTCTGTCTCTGTCCGCCACTAAACAGGTCAGTTTACAAAATATGTATCTGACAAAAACTGTTGATTCTTATCTCTGGCCATCCAGATAGGGGTTTTTATTTGTATCCAGGTATTTGGATATCAGAGACAGAGATTTATCTTGCATAATTGAATCATTAAAAAATAGTTTACAGTCAATCTCTTTCTTGTTACTCTGGATAATGCACAGGTAGGTAAGAGTTTATGTAAATGGTGGAGGCATCAATATCAGAGGCAGTGGTGAAGAAAACAACCTACAGTAAAGTCTTGTCTTATTTGCATTTTTTGTTTTTACCACTAAGGAGCTAAGGCGGCACTGAAAATAAGAATTCATCTTCATTAAGAAATCAAAATCAGTGAGCTCACAATTCCAGTTAGAGCAAGTTTTCAGCCTATGAAAATGACGCATCTTAAAAGCTTTTTCATTATATCAGAACTAAATGGTACAACACCCCTTCAAATGAAAGAGCAACATTATGTTCTTCATGACTAGACCTGACCAGAAGAGAGAAACACTGTAAACATGAAGATGTTCCTTTAATTTGTCTTTATTTCTATTCAGTTTGCCAGTAAAATAATCCTAAAAAGTAGACCATGACCTTGTTAGCGGGTGAGCTTTTAAAACGTCTTGTGTTCCCTTTATTTTGTTCACTATCTTGAATGAGGCTCCATCACTGTGAATCAGCTGTTTTGTATAGTTATTATCATTTACACAGCTTTCAGTCTGTTTAAGAGCTAAATTGGAGATTCTCTAAATGATGTAGGAATCTGCCACTGAAAATGAAAACCTGTCAGGCTCCATTTTCTGCTCTGTCATTTCCAAGGGCTGAAGTAGAGCTAGTCTTTGTTTCTGTGCTTAATTTCTTAATGCCAAAACCTGTTTCTTTTAAGTTCCTAAACATATTATCTTTAATCATGCTGCATTATATATGCTAAATCATTCATCCAATGATCGAAACATGGTCTGTGACGCTTTTCTTTTACAGAAAATGGCTGCCGCAGGTATCCTCTTCACTTTGTGGATGGCCACAGTCTTTCCCACTGGACTCGGATGCCCTGCGCTCTGTTCCTGCGCAGATAAATATGGCCGCCACTTTGCTGAATGCTCCTACAAAGACTTAGCTGAGGTACCGGACGGTTTGCCTGCTAATGTGACGACTGTGAGTCTGTCCGCTAACAAGATCAGTGTGATACCGTTGGGGAGCTTTGACAATGTCACTCGCGTGACGTCGCTGTGGATGGCCCACAATGAGATCGTCACAATCGAAGAAGGGTCTCTCACGCCTTTGGTTCATCTGCGTAACTTTGACATCGGCCACAATAGAATCGTAGACTTCCCTTGGGAGGATCTGCAGAACCTCACAGGCCTGCAGCTGCTGAAGATGAACCACAACGAGATGGTCCACCTGCCGAGGGACGCCTTCTACAACCTCAAAGACCTGAGGTCACTCCGACTCAACAATAACAATTTCATTACGATAATTGATGGGACGTTTGACGGTTTGGTGTCTTTGTCCCACTTGCAGGTTTATAAAAATCCTTTTGCATGCACCTGCTCCCTCGACTGGCTCAGAGACTGGATTTCAAAGACCATGATCACGGTCCCAGAGCAGAATTTAATCACTTGTGCTACTCCACCCAAACTTAGAGGAGAAGTGATTGGAAAGTTGCCTGAGTCAAAGTGCACAAGCCCGAATGTGACAATACAAATCAAGCCAAATGTTCACAACAAGACTTTCCACGAGGGCGGTGTGTTGGTCTTGACTTGTGAATTCGTAGGAAATCCAAAACCTCTGGTCATGTGGAATATCCAAAGCAAAAGCCAGAGGCAAGAGCTGGTGTTGTCCTTCACTGAGGATGACTCAGCAGAATCGAAAGAGGACTCCATGCTGTCCTATAATCCTTTCAAAGTCTTTAACAATGGCACTCTTATCATTTCACAAATCCGGAAAGAAGATGGTGGCAACTACAGCTGCTCGGCCACAAATGAGTTTGGAAGAAGCGAGGTTTCGGTGTCAGTGGACGTGGTGGCTTTACCTAAACCAACACCAAGAAAACCAATTTCCACAACGCCTGTTTTTACTAAAACGCACCCATCTATACGCCAAACAACAGGCAAACCATTGTTTTTAGATTCTGTGCGTCACTTTGATATCAAGAGAAAAGACTTCATTAAAGTAGTACCTACTTTCCCGCCCACTGTGGAGATCAAGTCTTCTGAGGAGTCAACAACATCCCCATCACATGCTAGTAAATGTGGCTTGACTGCTAACACGAGATACATTTCTAGTCATGTCTTTAATGAGAGCGTGGAAGATATCAAGCAGTACACATTTGACTTTGGAGTCATTGCATTAGGAGTGTCAGAAACAGAGGCAACAGTGCGACTCAATCCTCTTCTCATACCGAGAGACAGTGGCATCAACCAAGCCCCAAAAACTGCCGCAACGTCTAATGAGAGCTTCCACAATGACAGTGAAAAGCATCACGGCCTTTCTGCTGTCGGTAAAAACTCAAATGGCTTGTATCTGTGCGTTGCTGCTGATCTCAGACATTCGGCCGTGCAGTGGTCAAGAATCAAAGATGGCGTCAACACATATATGTTCAGTGGTTTACGTCCCGACACCAACTACTCCCTGTGTCTGACGTACAGAGGGGAGGACTGTGAGGTCCAGGTTCTGTTCAGCACCAGGAGGAGGGTGCCTAACCTGCTCATCATCATCTCCGTCAGCATCTGCCTCCTGACCGTGTCCACCGTGCCTCTACTCGGTGCAACGTGCTTCCACCTGGTGTACAAATACCGCAGCAAGACCTACAAGCTGATCCTGAAGGCCAAAGATCAGTACCACATGGAGAGGAACCTCGCCCCTAACTTCAGGGCACCTCACACCGAGTCCCGGAGGAAGATTAATGGAAGCCAGCTGGACGAGGAGGAGGGGGAGACAGAGAGCGGAGACGGGGACAAAGAGGCGGATACAGAAGAAAGTGTGATGACTGAGTCCTTTTCTCTGTCTCAGTGCAGGGGGAACTTAGACAACTGTGAGGTCGGGTCTGAGTTTAGTGATAGGTTACCTTTGGGAGCTGAAGCAGTAAATATTACAAGCAACTACGCTTATCCAAACCAGTAATTGTTATTATGTTATTGAATTATTTTGCCTTTGGGTAAAAAGAATTTTTATTATTAGTTTGTGCCAAAGGTTTTAGTTAGCTTTAGCCTTGCAAAGGCAGCAAAGACATATTGTCTGAAAAGACTTGTTTTACTTGCAGAGCTGCATCAATTAGTCACTACAGAGGCTTCCAGATTCAAGGCTCTATCTAATAAAGGATTATCTTATTTGACTTTATCTTGTCCGGGGATGTTTTCCAGACAAACATTTGAGTAAAAGCTGAACTACATACTGGCCCATATTTTTTGTAGCTGGAAATATCACGTCTTGTTGTCCTATTCTTTCAAAATAGGCAACCTATTTCATTTTCCATAAAGTGTGTCTGGATCCAGATCTTTGCCAAAATACAAATAGTGATAGACAATCATCGGAGGCATGAACAAGATATGTTGTGTGTTTAAGGAATTACAATAGTAAGAAAACCTGAATCTTTTAGTACAACTATCTTTTAGTCCACCTATACCAAATATCTGTATAATCTGTTTGGATTTCCACTTGATAATAGAACAACTGGAAAATATAACCTCCAAGCTCCAAGTATGGAATAACACATTATTTATTCATTTTTGCAATAATTACCATCTCACTGTACATTATCCTGCTGAATACATTGCTCCACACTTAAGAAACCACTCTCTTTACGCAATTTAGTTATTTTAAATGATTTTATAGAGTTTAAAATGTTTATTGATTTTCTTAAATAAATAGTCTATTCTAGTCTACGAGATCAGAACTGCGTCCATGACTATCTGTTATTTATAGCAGCGGCCTGCAATTAAGAAATAACATACTGTAAAATGCCACAATTGACCAATCAGAATAGAGTTTTAAACAGTCATGTAATAATAAACATTTGTAGAAGTGAACATAAAGGCTTTATTGTTTATTTGTTTTAAATGAATTTCCAAAATGTTCTTTTCAGACAAAAACCCTGAAAAGTTTTTCTTTGGCCTGAAAACAATCTTACAAATGTATCATTATAAACGAAAAACCTCTGATTGCTGCCAACATGGCACCAGGATGAGGACTTTCTTCAGAGTGTAAAAATGTAACAAAGCTTGTGTCACAAATATAACGCATTGCAAACTGAAATCAACTAGATTCAGGCAGTAGTAAATGTGCTAACTGTAACTAAAATATACCAATACTCTGTGCAGTAGTTTGGAGATGATTTATTTTGGCTTCATTGGATACATATTCTATCATAAGCTTTCAGCATAATGTAACTCAGATAGGCCAACAAGGAAAACTCATTGTCCTGTGTTCAGGCTTTATCTAGCCCATGACAAAAGACTTGGGCTAATCAAAGGTCATTTCAAATAGCTATCCGTTCACATAGCTTCGGGAAAGGCCAGAAAGAAGGGCAAAAGTTGCTATGCCAGTATTGGCAACAATTGCCTGCACTGCAAAACAAACCAAAATGAAACACAAACTGATCACAAAGAGAGTGACGATAAAGGAGAAGAGTTTCAGAGATCTGGAGAAAATGTACTTATAGTTTAGCCTTCTGTGATCTACTCCTTCGATACAGCCATTAACGGCAATGGTTAGCATCATATTAAACTATTAACGAGTATATGTTTTTGTTGAGGTACAACATGGATTTAAACGTGCTAAAAGCTTGTTATGAATTATTTGTCCAATAATGCCAAAAATAACTCCCTTCACCAGCTTTAGTCATCTCATGAGAGTTTAAAACGTTTAGAAAAACTGTGTTGTTTCAAAGAGAAACACAATGTGTCCCAGAGCTATGAGCTTTTCAGTTGTACTGTGAGCAATTTCTATGAAGAAAGAACGGTTTTCATGTTGAATAAAACTTGGTGTTTGAAAAAAGCTCTCTATGTTGCTGGTAAATGTGGACAGCTCAGTATTATCCACCACATGTACTGCAGTGTGTAACAGTACGGGCACTTATGAGCGCCTCTGTGAAGTTATTGCCTTGTTGTACCTGGGTCATGTGTCCATCCTGTTGTATTTCCAAGAGTATTGTGTTAGGAGACCTGCATGCTGTCTGTTGTCCTGTATGCTGCGTCTTGGGTAAATATTCTTGACATAAAGAGTAACTTCTGTATTTGTCTTTATTTGTTTTATACCCCTGTAATAAAGGTAGTAGTAGGATTTACCAAAGTGTTGAAATATCCTCGCTAACTCTCCACTAACTGTGCCTCAATAAAGTTTTGACAAAGGAATACTGAATGGTTGCTCAATTCTCAGTCTCTCTTTTTCCCTCAGAACCTTAAAAAAAAAAGATTTAAAATAATCATTGTATGATATATGCTTTGAATGAAGTTCAATCAATCCATTTGTCTTTTTGGATTTGATAATACATTGTAAATAAGTCAAGTAATAAACCAATTAATTGAAAAATAGTGGGATGACAACAAGAGGGCTGGGTAAACGCTAAACCACTAGTAAATATATCATTTATTACACTGATTACTGACGACAACAAAAAAAAAACCTTCAAACGATGAAATAATAAAGCAATACATGTCGATGAATGTACACATCATTTTTACTTTAAAATGGAATAAATATGAAGTCACACATTCAACAAAAACACTGTACTTTATGGCACAGCCCAAGGAGTTTAAAGACCATTTGCATTTACAGTATGCATTAAAATAGAATGTAGTAAATGTAACAGAAAAGTATAATCAGTCTATTTGAAAAATGCAATGTGTTTAACCTCAAAACCTGTAATTTTTCATCCCATTATAATGATGCTTATGTAGTAGAAATTGTTTCGCAGACAAACTTCTAACAAATAATAATAAGATATTACATTGAACAGTCATTAAGTAGCATATGACGCAAAGGTTCAATTAGAATTGTATCGTTCTCAAATGACATGTTTGCAGTTTATTACTTAGTAAATTACTTTATTTACTTTGCTTTAAAGGGCGAGTGTGTAGCATTCAGAATCAGAATCATAAATCCTTTATATTTCCCGCAAGGGGTACATTTACATGGGGATTTATAAGCTGAATTAATATTAAGTATGCACTGAGTACACTTTTAGAACCAGTACATGACGACATAACCTGAGCCAAAGTGTACTCATTTACTCCCTGCCTAGTATCAGCCCTGAACATTGTGCATGTCAATAATTCATTACTTAAAGTCCTCAACAGTACTGTACAAGCAGATCACAATACAGTATAGTCATTTTGTCATTCACATTATTTTCAATGTTTTTGGGAATTGGTGACCTTGTTAGTCTCAATTTCTCTATTTACACGCCAAACTATTTTATTTGGGGCCCTTCATGACATATATCTTTATTGAGCGGCATACTTTCCAAATTAAATGTTGCCTGCAGTATACTGCGGACCACACTAAGCAGATAAAGGTACTTCATTCAGTTTTATCTTGGTTTGTTGGTGCCTCAGTGGACTGGACTGGCTCGGCGGCAGGCGTAGCGGCCTCTTTCCTGCTGCCTTTACTGGAGCTGCGGTTGGGGGTCCCGTTCAGGGTGCTTTCGGAGGTCTGCAGTGTCTGGAAGTGCTTCCTGGAGCCCAGCAGGGATGGGTTGTTGACCAGCGTGTACACCAGTTGCCAGCGACATTGAATCCTCCGACGGCTTGTAGCCTTGTTTGGCGTGTTCACCTGAATCCCTGAAAGCATGGAGGAGCAGGCTGTCAGGGCAGAACGAGACACCGGACTATGGAACGAGTGAATATAATGCATGTTTCTGTACAGCTGTTTGTATGTTTTGAAAATCTTACAAATCTTATCATATTGTTTTTCATGTTCAAAAAACAGTTTTAGGAGGCGCCTGGGAAACCATGGGAGATTCAACTTTCTTAAACAGACCTAATATCGGGAATTAAACCTGAAAGGTTGGAAATGTACAATACTAAATCATCAGCATATAATGACACTTTATGTTCCTTCTCCCTACTAAAGAAAGGAAGAAATTGTAATGACAGCATGACAACACTTTGAAAAGGAGTGGACAGAGAAGACATCCTTGTCTGGTGGTACCTAAAGGAACATAATCACATTGATGCATAAAGTAATTTCATCTAAAATATGACATTTGGGTCTAATCCAAAATCTTGACACGGTCAGAAAGTAAAAGTCCTACTCAACCCGGTCGAAAGCTTTCGATTCGTCAACGAATATAAGTACTTGAGGATTTTATACAGGAATGCTGGGATAACATGATATGAAGGTTGAAGAATGACAATGTCTATTTTTATAAAACCTTCTTTGATCCCAAAATGTTATGGGTTGAAGCACTGAACCTAACCCTAATCCCTGTCTAGGTGTATATCTAAAATCTTGGCTAGCAATTCTGCATCTAAATCTAGAACACAGGTTTAGCGGATCTTTGTCCTTTTTCAGGAGTATAGATTACATGCCTGAGTATGAAAAGATGAATTGAAGACTTAAAGTAACAAAGGGGAGAATGTTGGTGGAGAGGATATGTATTATATATGTATGTGTTTTTTCAAGGTCTCTACCTTCCTCTGCGTCTCTTATTTTCTGTCCAGCTCTGCCTCCCTCCACCATCATGTCCACCAGCAGGCCACAGAAAGCCTTCATCACCGGGTGTGACTGGCTGACCTCCACCTTCAGGAAGTGGGCGTAGTATCGGTAGGCTGGAATGCATCAAAGTTTACAGAATGTGGCTTAAAAATTTTACATTTTCAAATCTCCCAAACTGATAAAAAACAATCAAAGATGATACCTGGGTCGTAGGACTCTGCAGTTCGGTGAAGAAGACTGATGTCAATACGACCAAGATGGATGATGTTGTACAAAGCTGTTATCACCATTCTCCAAATTGCAGCTACCAGTCCCATCATGATGTTGATCAGGAACAGCAGATAAGTCAAGAGGAACAAACTCTCTCTGCAAATACCCCCAAGCAAATTCAGAAATCATAAAGATGGTTGCCTTTATTTTCTTTATACAGGTAAAGGGGAACACTATTTCAACAATGTGGATGCGACGCAAGATTCCAGTATAACAGTATAAGACTTATCCTTGAATTAGACTTGGTTAGAACATGGATGTATGAAGAGAACTGGATAAAGTGTTGGAGTTGTGTTCCCATTCATTCCTTTGAAAGTTGCTCAGTGGTGCATAAAGCCAAAATGGCATGACTCAAGAGAACCAAAATCCCCGGATCATCTAGATTATTGGGCCCGTAGAGCATGCGTTCTTGCGTTTTTCTTAAGCCTCGCCACATATCCACTCCGTCACAGCCAGACTTGGCTCAGTCAAATGAATGGAGAGGGAAAATAGGTTTGGCTTTTAGCACATTTTAAAACTTTCAGTTTGAATTAGGGTAGGGCCCAATAAAGTCCCAGACTGACACGGAAAACACTACTTACATGTCCAGCGCACTTCCTAGAGGCTTTGATTAGAAACTCTAACAATCAGACTGGTTCTAGTGAAAGGTACAGTAATGGTCCTAGCCATGATAATCTCAAACACTTATTTTTATCAATCTGATCCTTTCAGTGGCACTTTATTGAATCAACATTGACAGTGGTAGCCCAAAAATACCAAAGTTACCTGTCAATTGCCTAATCAACATACTTCATCAAGAAGCTTCACATACCTGTTGTTCAAGTCTCTCGTACCAGCATCTTTTTTGATGAACGCAAACTTCGCAGTCACATGTTGAAGCACTGTAACCAAGATCAGTGTGACCCAACCCGGCCTGAGACAGAACAAATGAAAATATAGAAGTTAAAGGTAATAAGTGTTTTGATCATTAATGATAACATTCAAATAGCGCTAAATGAAACGTTGCCGACTCACCATGACTTTCCAGCGATTTCGAAAGCGATGATATTACGACCGTGAAAAACAGGGATAATGATCAAAAACACCAGGAACAAGAAGCAGATGAAAAACACTACAGTCTGAATCACCATACCTGTCAATAAAACACAGAAACAGGCCATTATAAGAAAAGTATCCAAAATTAATTTTCAAAGCATTAAAGACCAAAGACGGTCTTTGCAAATCATCCAATTTATAACCATGTTTTTAAATCATATTACATATATGTTGAGTAAATATGGATGAATCCAGATTTGGTGCTCTAGTGAGTGTTTGAGGAAGCACGGCATCCAGCATTGTCCTTCAATAAGGTGAAAATCAGTGAAGATGTTAATGTGTTTTTGAGCTTTACCGAGGCAGACGATCGCAGCCTGGTATCCTGTCAAACCCATCCAGCAGACAATGCCAGGTTTAGAAGGACGGATGGTCTTCTGGCTGTTATAAATGCTGTAAACGTCTCCCTTATACAATCCTTTCAGATTTGACCTGAAAAATGGAAAGCAAGTGATAAATTAGGTCCAGACCAGAAGGCATGAGAATCTAATCTCAATTGTAATGTTTGGGGTATGGATGGATGTATCGATGTATGGGTCAAACAAATACAGGGCTATTTTAAATACCCATGAAACCGCTGTCTATATTCTGCCTTTTTTTTACATATCTAACTTTATAACATAATACATGCACTTATTTTACACCAAGCCATATTTTTCTATTCAAAACATTATTTGTAGTTTTGTTGCGTTTTGTTGCGTTTTGTTTTTGTTTGTAATATACAAACCTCATTTTATAGTTTAAAGGGTTGACAGATAAAAGCTTAATTTCAACTTTATAAATTGAATATCCATTTTACCATTAGTGGGTTTGTTGAACTGCCCCCAAGTGGCAAGTGAATTAACCGACTGCTCTAAAATATGAATGTTGGTTCATTTACCAAGCAGCTCAAACTATGGTCCTGCCTCTGACCGGGTTGATAGGCAATGGATGAACCCCAAGGTTTTAGTGCACGTACCTGTGAAGTATCATGGACCTCATGAGCATGACCAGACTGACCAGACAAGAGAGGGTCATTGCACAGAGGTAGCACACTGAAAAACAGCATGGTGGAAAAGAAAAAGAAATCAGTCGCGTATTTTTATAACAATACACTCCCAGAAAGAAAAAAAAGCAGCACCACATACCTTCAAGTAACCAAGTATAAAATGTTACAATTTGGACGACCTCCATCCTGTCGTCTGACAGAACAATCCCAAACCCAAGTAACAGAAAGGCAATGTTTTCATCAATACCAGCACGGACAATGTGGAGGACGGGGACCACCAAGACCACCAACAACAATGCAACCTGAAAGATAAACACATTCCCTTACACACTATTAATTCATGCTCCAGCAAAGCTTTATTATGTTTGAAATACAAGGTCATGATGATGGCTTATTGAAAACGTACATGATATATTGCCACAAGGGCAACAAATGCTGATACGGCCAGTTGTAGTGGAAATCTAAAAACTGAAAGACAAAAACACTTTTGTCACAGTTGAGCTTATTTCAGTCACAGACATTTTAGAATCATTATAGGAAAAAACTTTAAATGATGGTGTCAACTTACAACAGAGTATGACTTAATTAGAAAATGGTTAATATGACAAACAGAAGCTCATTATGTAAGGGTTTACTCACCTTTTTCTGGCATATAAATATAACTCTTTGGCACCTTCAGTATTCTCTCTGCCAGTGTTGGTTTGTCCGCAGATGAAGAGCTACAACAGGACACAATGTACCTTATGTTTACGATGGAGCATTAAGGACATTGTGCGTCAAACAATTAGGGCGCCGGGGGGGAGGGATTCCCGGAAGAAACACATATTTCCCGAGAATAAAGTCATACGAGAAAACCACTTGGATATTGGTTTGAGTTGTAACTCTGCTAGAAAAAACTCAGTATTTACAAGAAAGAAATCTGTTTATACAACCAAAATCAAGTTACGTGGTTAACCATTCTCAATGTGTAATAAAGGTACTTTAAATGTTATATTCTTATATTATTATTGATGTCTGCTTTATCTCCATTTACCTGGCATTTGAGGACTTTTTTTTTAGAAGGGATTTCACATAGTCGGTGTAATAGCTGCTGTCAAGGTCCTGTGAACAAACACGTTGTAATCAAATGATCACAATTTGAAGATAAAAACACTGTATTCCTTTGTTGTAAACATTATAAAAGAAGACCAGCTTAGTGTATAAGCTTTAACAATTGGTTTTTAACAAGAATAAAAAACTAATTGCCAAAATGATAAGTGACTGAAAGGGCTGGTTTTCCAGATCTTTTCCAGGCTACAAGAATTCCCCTTTAAAATCATTAGAAATAAACCGCAGACAGATTAAAGCCACTGTTAAACAAAAACTCTGTTGTATTTTTAGTTTGAAAGGGAGAAAATATCACAGCCCTCGTCATAATCTGCTCAAGGAAGCTGATTTAAACCCACACTGTTCCACTCAAGCTGCTTACAGTAATCATGGTTATGTTTTACATTGTTGGAATTCAGGTTTTTTCCTCAGTTTGACCATGAGCCTGAGATTAGTTTACATGTTGGCATGTTCACATATAGGACATATATACAGACAAATGTTGAATGTTTACATAAAGGACAAATACTATTTTTGTATTGTCAGATGTTTTTCTCACCTCGTCAGTCTTTGGTCCTTTGACGAAGAGCAAAACAAACTGGACACAGATATATGCGAAGCAGGCCAACTGGGGAAGACTTGCAAGCAAAGCATAGTATGTATAGATCTGTGAGGAGGGAAATAAAGAGAGGTTGTTCAAGGCAATCTGTTCTTTAAATTATTGTACAGAAAGATTAAATCTGCAGTAGGCGAATCCATATTTTGATATGAACAGTATTTAAAATGTGAAACATGAAAGTCATTCTGCCTGTAGCTCTGTCACCACAAATACATATCACCAGACTCGTTGTGTTTTAGTGTCGGTTAACAAACTGCAACTTTACTGTTTTATTGTAGTCTCCAAGCTCTTATTAAAGTTGTTTTCTGCTGTTAGAGGTAGCTATTTCCATTCAAACAACACCGATCAGCAAACAGAACAAACTGAGTCTAGATTTATTTTTTGGGGGATTTGGGAGACCAAAATAAAAGAGCTAAAAGTAGAGCAAAGGTGGATTGTAATATGGGTCTAAGTAGATTGCTTTGTGTTTGTGCGGTGTGTAAAAAGGTTACTGTTGGCTAAGTTTACTATAACATAACATCATTTACGGTAATATACCATACCATACCATAACATTTAAAGCTTAGACTGCTGCACCCAAGTGGCCCAAAAAAACAAGCTAATGCAATTAAAAAACAGCTTTAGTTTGTTTAATTGTGTATAATTTGATGTGAACTAGAGGTTCAATGATCTTATAAACCGTGAGGCGATGTAAAGTTGCAAACATCAGAGGTTTAGCTTTAAAGCTCCCATGTCATGCTTTTCCGGTTATTACCCGTCCCCTTGTGTGTTATGAAGGTTTTTATGCATGTAAACGGTGTGCAGAGTCAAAACCCTCAAAGTACACCCTGTAGCGAGTAAAACTCTAACACAGAAAATACCTCCCCAAAACGCCTCGTTGGAGATACGTCACTGCCCATTTGAGTCTTCCATTTAGTTCCGGGTACCGCCTGATGTCATGCGGTACCCGGAACGAAATGGACCAATCCCGAAGAGCTATGGCCACACCAGCAGCGTCGTGTTCCTCCTCCAGAGGTTCGAAGAACCGGCATTTCACAGACGAAAGCTTCCAAAACATTGCCCAGTTTGAGGCCGGATATGCACAGCTTGTTTGGACCGTTTGGAGCAGGGGAAGATCTGGGTATACAACCTGTAAGTTTGCATTGTTATTTGTGTATTTATCAAACAAGACTGTTTAAATGTGTAAACTGTGTTGGACTGCTAAGCCATTGACACAGTGCTAACTAAGTTGCTAGAGTTTCCATATATCAACTCTAATATCAGCAGATGGCCTTGCATACATGTATCTCATAGCAGGAGAATGTCTGCATTCACACACAAAATACCTATTGACAGTATACTCCGGGTGATTTGCCGGTCAGTCGCGAAACGTAATTACATTATAGCTGGCGTAGCGATCTAACACACGGAGCTAGAGCTAGTTTCGGTCAGAAAAACATTTTTGTGATGCTACGTTGCTAGCGTTTAAATATATCAACTACAATGTCAGCAGATGGCCTTACATGTTTGTCATGGCAGGAGAATGTCTGCAGTCACACACACGGAATACTCATACAGTATACTGTACTGTGATTTACCGTACATTGTGACCGTACATATACTGCATGTAGCTAACGAGGCTAGCTGTATGCTAGCGCAAAACAATGTATTCATGCAAGTTACATTGTATGACCGAACGTAGCAGAATACCCGTATACGATTGCAATTATAAACACGTTATTGCTAGCCTAATATGAACCACTAGCTTTTGTTCATAGTAGTTTTATTACACTGCATTATAGTTGCCTTTCCTCCAAGCTAACATTCATATCGTGTTAGCTACCAAGGTAAACAAAGCTAGGTTAGCATATTAGCAGGCAAGCTGTTCATTACACAACTACTACTAACGAATCTAAAACAACTAAGTTTCTCTAATATTTTGTGATTTGCATTTGATTTCGTCCAGCCAGATCCTGGCGGACAATCCATGACGGGGAAGGGATTCTACTACTACTGAGGGTGCTAAAAGGCACCGCACCGACTGTGCGCAGGCAAGATGCGAGGAGGAGGAATGGATGATATACCGTGTATATATGTATATTTATGTTCATTTTGTACATTTCTAAAAATAAAGTTTAATGGAAATACTTAGTAGGCCTATCCTTTCTTCCCTGAATTCATATATAGCAAACCATGATTTGATTTCTCATCAAACAGTAGTAGTTTATAACGGGTAAAAATAACTTACTCTTTGTTATGAGAGTAGCTCGTAGGCCACAACGGAAAGACAAGGAGACATACACGAGTTTACAAAACCACGGCACATTTATTGTAGTAAATGCAGAGACAGGTGGTCGAGGGGAGAGGGTCGCTCAGTTCGTCCTTCTGCAGCCGCTTTGGAGAGAGACTCCGGGCCGCTGGGATTAATAGCACCGGCTACGGAGGTGTCCGTGATCGCGCTGATTACCCTCTTCAGCTCCACCCCACCGTAAGACAAAGGCCCTGAGGCCGTCACACTCTTCTATAACAACAGTTAAAAATATATATGTATATAAAATATACCGCTGTACCGACGCCATGATAAGACTGATGTTACGCTGAGAGCAGCCGGGAAAAGCACTGACATGGGCGCAGCCTCTCTGGTGGTTGACTAATCAGAACGAGTGGCCGAGCTGACCAATCGGAGCACACTAGGCTCACAGGGAGGGGGGGGGCAAGAGCTCCAACGAGTCGTTTAGTGGAGAAAGTGAATACTGCTGAATACACATGCTTGACAGAGATGCTGTATGCGAAACCAATGTGAGTTTGGAAAATTGCACAGTATAAATCTATTTTAGTATACCTCAACAATGTAATTATGATCAGTGGAAATGGCCATGACATGGGCCCTTTAACTAAAACAGCTCTGGTTGTAATAAGTCCTATTGGTAATGGAAGTCAAGGGGCAGCACTGCTGGCAATATTGGATTTTGTTTCAATTTGTAAATCAATGTAACGAAGGCCCTTCAATTCACGGGGTTAGTCTATGGCAGACAGGTCCAGTTAAACCATTAATGAAAATGTCAATATAAAACTACAGTGTTGAAAAATAAACATGTTGTTGTTGGTGTCTCACCTCTGGAGTCTTTGGACAGTCGAACTTCTGCCATACGAGGACCGCGAAATGACCGAAGGAGAGAAGCGTCCCGAACACATAACCTGCTTTGTGCTGCAGAGTGCAACAGACCATCAGAGGATAATACAGGATGGGGTAGTAGAAGATGGCAATTACCTTCATGTACTCTGAAAATCAAGGGGCATAAGAAGAGGATGTGTTATTCCCTGATGTGTTGCCTCCCATGGGTTACCCGATATTGAACAAACAAAAAAGACGGAGCAAAGTCCAGTCTGAGTTGCTTTGAGTCAAACATAAAAATGTCCACCTTTAATCTCCTGTGGAGTATCTTTGGAGAAAGGCAGAGGGTCCGGGGCGATCACCAGCATTGACAGCTTGCTGAACAACAGCCCAAACACAGCCATGACCAGGCCTTTGTGCTGAGTCTGGTCCAGGAAGTTGGCAGGACTGTGTGATCATAAACACGAACCTTAACATAAAAGTAGACAAAACCTGCAGTCTAAAGTCCTATTTATGTCCAGACCTCCCAAATTCACCTGAAGATGGAGGACGATCCTCTTGTGAAACCTTGGCATAATTTGTTTTTCCTGGAGAGAGCTGCCAGGATTAACATGACCACCAGCTACAGGGACACACACATTACATTAAGACTTTATAATGCTTAAAGAAAAACATGTGATTAACTTTAACCTGTTGTAAGCACTTAAAACATTTGTCTTGATTAGCTACTGCTGAATTGTGTCTTGAAAGTCAACAGCTGATTGGCCAAAGTCTGCTATGACTTGTGGCTTCAAAAAATGTCCAATTCTCAATACCACCTCTCTAAGTCATACTTTACTCTTCCTCCTTTAGGTACATATTGTGAACTTATTTGTGTTTCTTTTGAATTAGTGCTATATAATATATAGCTTTTGCCTGCTACAGTATCTCATTAAATCCAATTCACGAAATAACAAAGCAAAGCAGCTTTGAAAATGCAATTGGAAGTTGTAATAAAGCGACCAATCAGACATGAGAACATCAGAAACTCATTTTGCAAAGAGGATACTTCAGACTACGATGCCTTGTTATTTCTGCTGCAGTGACCCAGTATTCCACATTATTTTCTGAACAGGGAAATCGGTCAATGTCCGTTCTATGTGCAGCATGAGAAATGTTCTGACCAAGGTAAAGTGGCCCTCACTTCTAAATGACTGAGGAGAAAATATGGCAAACATCATTAAATGAAATGTCTGCCTGAATCAAAGGAAGCAGGATGCAAAAACTTTAGAACAAAACCTAAACTCTTTGTTTTCTAGAGTTGTTTTATGGTTTATTTAATGTTTGTGCTAACAGAGCAGAGCCAGCCACTTTGTAAGCTGTCTGAGGCTAATGTGTTGCTATACAACGTTCTGATTAACTGTGAAATACATTATGGCCAAATGATGGGGCATTTTCCTTTTCCAATTTTGATATCTCTGTTTTAATTGCATACTTCAATCATTTATTTATTTGACATCACTTGGCTATAAAGGGTCACAACACTAAAAGGTTGGGAACCAGCACTCTAATACACCAACACTAAGCAGATGTGCAATATACTTACAGATATGGACAGCATGCATATGTGGAAGAGCCTGTCTTCCGCTGTGGGGTCACATGGCAATATAACTCTGATAAAAAACACCAAAACACATTGAAATTAAGTAAAAGCTGAATTATTTGCGGATATGGCACAAAATGCAAATACTTGTAAAACAAGAGACAATTATCATTTAAATTGCTTAAATGTCTAAGTCCAAATGTTGCTACTGCCAAAATAGTACCACAGTTTGTTTCGCAATGTAATTGCAATTGATGGGTATATATACATATAATCTATATCTTTAAATGTATATGATTGCATTACTGAAAATGTTCCAATTACAAGACATTTCACTTTTTTCAGCACAAAATCACCAAACAACCGTTTGACACCATCAGTTCTGCTCTTTTTTATCTTCAGGTTTGATACTCACTCTTTGGGGGGTTGGGTTGGCTCTGCGTTGTTTGAGTACCAGTCTGAATAATCATAATAAGAATATTCAAAAGGCTCAAATTCCACCTTGCTGGTATTCATGGCCGCTGTTCAGTCGAGTCCAACAGGATGCAGCGGGATGATTAAAGATCCAGAGGATCCAGGAGCCCTCGCTCAGCGACCTGCTGGTGCTGAAACGTGTCGGGACAGTTTGGACAAAACACCCAGAAACATTCCAGGTCAACAGAGAGCTCAGCAGCAGATTAACAGCTGCACAGGGGGAGTGTGAGGGGAGAGAGAGAGGGGAGAGAGAGGCTCAATAATACAGCCTGTAATAGACATTCAGAAATCAACTTAAAAGGTGCTTTTTTAAGTGATTTTGTTTTTCTTTGATGGGGAAGTTAATCTTTATAATCCTGGCTTTATAATTCAACTTCAAAATATTGATGCCACTTTGTACTACTACTGAGGGAACACAAATAAATAAAGACTTAAAGTCTTATTTAAGTGTTGATTATATTTCACATAATTTATCCAAATCTGTAAAGTAAGTAAAGGTATTACATACATGTAGTGGAGTAAAATTACACCATTTACCTCTGAACTGTAGTGGAGTAGAAGTACAAAGTAACAGAAAGTGTAAATACTCAAGGAAAGTACAAGTATCTCAAAATTGTACTTAAGTTAATGTACTTAGTTACTTCCCACCTCTGCAGCTTTGATTAGTCAATGGACACAAAATGAATAGGCAATTATTTGGATAATTGCCAGTAAACTATTGCTCATGCTTAAACACCATATTATTTCAGCTTTACATATGTCAGGATTTAGTTGATTGATTTACTTTTTAGTTGTGATACAATGTAGATGTGTCCATTTGTGCTCTCAGTTATTGTGATGGCACTTTTCTTAAGTTTTACAAACCAAAAATGTAATGTATTAATAGATACAAAATCAGTCAGCAGATTATATATCGCTAATTGCAGCCTTATTTAAATATATTTAATCTAAGAACGTTTTGGTTTATGCCTAAATGTCATGAGTATTGATCTCTCTTTTTGTGCCTACATGAACATGTTCCTGTTTTTGCTGATGACTCCAAACGAGCCAAACAAAAGTTAAAAACTAATTTCATTAATTTCTTCAATCACAAGAATGATGTTTGATACATTTGAATGTTATATGTGTGTTGTTTTCATGTTGAAATAAAGCACTCTTGGTAAGATTAGGCAATGCAACGTGGTTGTAGCCTGTTTGCCTCGCTCCGCCTGTTACTAGAGAGACTAATCTTATAATAAGATGAAAATCTCTGATTCAAACAGGGGCAACCTTTGTGTGAAGAGAGCTTAGGAAAGGCCAAAATGAGAATGTGGATGGTTTGACACGTGAGGTAAGACTTCAGATTAGAATCACTCCAAACTAATGTTTTATTTGTGATATAAAGAAAGAAATGTATTAAAGGTGCCAGTTACAGCAGCAGATTGACTGATCACCTGAAGTACACAGACCTTTAACCTTTGAAAACTGGAGCATGAAGATGGATTCAGTGATTCCAGGACATTTTGTTCTTCACTTGCATCATGAAGATTATTTGAAGGTACATTTCCAGCCATTTGACACTTTTTCAGAGCATCATTTGCTGTAAATAAAATGCATCACCTTTGAGAGCTGAAAGGGTCTTAATCTGGATGTGTGAGCTCACTCATATGACAAAGGCCTCAGAGGGCCAGCTGATCGGATCCCAGGATTTTCTGACTGAGGCTAAAACACTCAACTGCTGCTGCTACATAAAAACCAATGAAACGCAGACACATGTGCTGGAGGCTCTTAAAGGTATACTAAGCAGTTGCACTTAAAAAGCCAAGCAAAGCTCTTTCCCAGAGCCGTCTGTTGAGATTTCACTTGAACTACTAAAGAAAATATTTGTATGCATGTAGCTCTGCTCCTCTGATGTCTTCAATGTGTTTGAATCAGAGGGTAAAGTAATACTGAGTGACGTCTCTTATCAGACTGACATTTTATTGAACACCAACACTCGCTTCAACTATAACCGTCTGCTTTCACAACTCGTTTCAAAGTGGGGAACCATATTTCCATTACATTATTATAATGTCACTATGCAGATGTGAAAACTGAATATATAGCCTCAACTTTAACTCAGTAGATCAAGAGAAAGACAGGAGACATGTCTGTCCTTTTCTAAGTGATGCCTTTTGTTTTTTTGGTTTACTGCTGTCTACTTTTTTGCCATTTGTTTCTAAGCACACTCTTTTTAGCTATACTAGTCTCTACCTCTTTGGTTCAGATGGATTGCCTTGAAGTTTTGTAGAAACATGGTTCCCAGAGGAGAAATCCCAATGACTTTGGTAATACCCCTGACTTTTTCTCTAGCTCCAAAATTCTGATTAGCAAATGTTAGTATACTAAAATAAGAGGGAGAACTTGATCAACATCAAACCTGCAAACATCTGCATGTCAACGTTGTCATTGCAGGCCGAGGTAAGCCTTCACCTCAAAGTACCAGCTAGGCTTTTTAGCGTACTGTAAGTTCTGCTCTACAAACCAGTTTTGGGCCATTAGGAGTCGATGTAAGTCCGTAGGCATCTTGGTATTCTTGGCTCTAGAAGTAACATGCGAGGATAGAGCAAAGTACCTAATGCCTATTTGTTAGGGGACCAAATCATTTGAAACTTTCATGAACTGAAAACACACTTTGAAAGGGTTAAAGGTCATACACACGGACACCTAAACCAGTCAACACTGAGGTAGTAACATGTCAATCACAACATTGCCCCGCCCTCTAAATGGGACCAGGATTTGACAAAGTGGAAAAAATGCTGTAATAATAAAGAAAGATTGAAGCCAACAATAGAGACCATAAACCCAATGAGACAATGTTTACTGAGGTAATAAAACAGGTGTGAAGTAGGGTCCTTTTTCATCCCAGGGACAGTTTCATCCCACACGCCAGAAGACTGTTAAACACCTGAACTTTTGAAACAACATCCA
The DNA here is from genome assembly GCF_902827165.1 of Trematomus bernacchii. Classification (NCBI taxonomy): domain Eukaryota; kingdom Metazoa; phylum Chordata; class Actinopteri; order Perciformes; family Nototheniidae; genus Trematomus; species Trematomus bernacchii. Next base: position 20,556,461 of record NW_022987973.1, read on the forward strand.
CAACATTCATCTGGCTGCAATTTAGAAATTGTTTATCTAATATATCATATTTAATCACTTGTATACAGACTCTTATTGCACTATTCCGCTATTTCACTTTTTTACTATTTTTCTCTTTGTATTTACTTGCACTATTTGTTCTGTTTTTCAGTTTTATTGTGTTGCACTGTTGGAGGAGCCTGTGACCTAAGGTTTTCATCGTCATAACTACACTGTAGCTATGTACGTATGACCAATAAAAGCCTTGAACCTTGAACCTTTTTTCATAGACTTCTATACAATCCGAGTTATTTTTGCAATTGGTTGAATTGCCCCTGCTGGATCTTAGAGAAAATGCACATGAAGGACCCTCCATATTGGCTTCACTTTTCAGATTGCTGCCTGATCATTTGACCTGTGAGGACATGGTCGAATATTATAAACGCTGTTTTGCTTGTCAGACCAGCAATTATAAATTTCCTACATTTTTCATGAATTTTAAAATGAAAGCTATCTGTGGCAACACAGAACAGCAGTATCAGTACTGTATCTTATTTAAACCTTCTTTGTTCTATGTCTCCATCCATCTATTATCAAGATCCTCTCAAGAAAGGTTAATCACCTAAAGACAAAACTCATGTTCATATCAAAGAAAAGCCTTTAACAGGCCCTTAAAACTAATCACTTTGTTCCATACTCTAATTGGAACTATAAGAATAAGAAGAAATTGGACTTCTGCAAACTGGACAAATTGTTTCAAACAGTGCATCTGGATAGATGTGTAAAAAAACTGTAACTCAACTCCATGTGTGTTTGTGTGCGTGTGTGCGTGTGTGTGCGTGTGTGTGCGTGTTAAAACTAGACAGAAGAGGGCACTATTTCACTGCATTACAGTGTGTCCAGTTCTCAGTCAATTCAATTTTGATCCATGCATTACAGCTGACACATAATTCATGTTTTTCTTTCTTTAAACATGCCTATCTCTATTTCATACAATGAACCTTTACCCCTTTTATTAATTATGAACCCTTATAACTGAACGTAATAATGGCTATATGATCTCTTGTGAAACTCTTAAAAAACAGAGTAAAAAACCATTTTCAAGCATTTTGTCTTTATCAAGGCATGACAACATGAATATTACACATTCATAACAGCAGGATACAGTCCATCTATCACCAAACAAATAAAGATCTGCACCTCAGACACAAAGTCTACATATTATACAAATAGATAGCAAGCATGATGATAAAAACTGAATTCAATTTCCTTTTCAGAATGACCTGATGTGAAAACAACAAACACATAATAAAGTGGCCTTATAAAATAACAGCACGCAGAATCTCTGATATGTATACAGGAATACAAAGCAAATAACTGTGAAATAACATCCCTCCACACATGGAGATCATTAGTGAGTGCATGGGTTTTGGGGTGATGGTTTTAGTTTTTGAACATGTCACACAACAGTTTCTCCATGGGAGTGTTTCCGATGGTCCTGTGGAAGAACAGCAGCTCTATCCGCTCCGAGTTCACAAAACGCAGAGAGGGAAGAAGAAGAAGCAGCTTTCCAAACCTTTAATAAACACAAGGAAGAAACATATTATCAACGGTTAATAGTACAGCATGTATAAACAATTAGTTGCTCATCATTATAACTTAAAACCACCTCAGAAAACAAGTATTGATAAGAAAATTGCAAGTCAACATACAACTTTGTGAGTGCTTAGTGCTGATTATTAAAATGTAACAACATTTGACAACCTGTTAAAGAATAGCTGGGACTGTTACATTTAAATGTACTGCAAAACTCCACAGGCCTAGCATTCATTTAAGCTGGCCTTACACGATTATATGTTATTTATTATAATGTAAGTCAAAGTAAGTCAAGTCCTCATTTCTGTGAAATAAGTTGGATGGAGCATTTATATGAATCTTCTAGTCATACATGTCAAACTCAAGGCCCGGGGGCCAAATCCGGGCCGTGGTGGATTTAATTTCGGCCCGCAGGATAATTTCTAATTACTATTAGATCTGGCCCGCCGGTATATTGCACGCACACCTTCACTCAATCCTGAGGGTTTCCTCAGCTCAGAGCCTGAGCCCAAACATTGATGAACTTGCACCCAAGGTGAGATGCCAAGTATCTGAACTAGCATCACAGAGCAGCAAGCTGAGTTTACATGGATGTTTCCTTTTTGCACTTTTTTTCTTGCAACAACAGGCCATGTTTGTTTTTTCTTTGAGGAAAATAGTTGTTGGAAGCTGCTGTTGGCCTGTGGAGAAATGTAATCATAAGAAAGGACTCCGGAAAAGCTGCAGATAGAGCCATAAGAAATGACTCTGCAGATAGAGCCATTATAAATGAATGCAACTGATTATTTAATGTTTAATGTTGTTTTTATAGGCAATCATTTAAGCTTTGTTAATGTAGTTCTAGGTTTAATATGCGCAATAAGTGCATTTCAATAAGTTTTGCAATAAACATTGAACCAGTCCGGCCCTCGACTAGCACCCATTTTTAAATGTTGGCCCACTGTGTATTTGAGTTTGACACCCCTGCTCTAAGTAGCTGGCCAAAAGAAACAAATATGTATTAAAAAATCAAATCCCTCCCAAAAGCTACACAGATTTTTGGTAGCAGAAAAAGTTTCAGTGATCTGAGACCTGTGTGAGTTCCTAAGCCGAATTTAAAGGGTTTCCATACTAGAAACTGTAATATGTGTTTTTTAATAATCTTTGCGAGCACAGTTTGAAGAAGAGCAATCAACTACAAAATAATAGAAACACTCGATGATTGAGGGAGTTTTGTCTTTCAGACTGGTAGATGATAGACAGAAAACATAATATATCTTCATCTTCATGTTTTGGTCATGTTTGGTGTATAATAACATCATTTTGGCCTTTTTGCCCTCTAATATACATTTAAGAGCAAAAGTAAAGGTGTATATTTTGGTGTCCATGCAGCACTGAGGCAGTGCTGTCACAGGACAGGGGACATACCTGGCTGGTTGACTGGGGTAGTGTGATCGGATGTGTTGTCCCAGCATCACTTGGGACTGATCCTGCAGGTTCTCCACTTGTTCTGGATCTTTTAAACCACGAGTCTCTGCGGAGGAGAGCAGACACAAATATGAGCCACACATATCCAGACAAACTGCAGAAATATACTGAAAGGATGGCTTTGCAATATGAGCTGGTGCCACTCTCTCCACATAACTAGAAACACAATGAAGTCTTTAAAGTTATAACATTTTATCTCCTCAGTAAATATCAAAACCTGATCGTTTGAGGTTATGTACTATATGTTATATATTAACAACGTGTTTTTTTTAGGATTTTGGAAGGAAATGTTTTATGTATTTTGTATTCACATGTGTGTACTGTATAATGTAAGATTCCCCTTGACTGCCAGGCATTTCACTCCGGGGATCAAATAACATTTGAAAGTTAACTAATTATAAGATATTATAATAGTAATATTAAGCTAATATTTTCGATATTATAGGCCTTTAGAATCTTTTTACAAAATCTTATTGTTGCTTTGCAATGATAACACTAAACAGATTCTTGAATGACTTCTGGATAAGTAATATATGATTTGGCCTCACCTGGCTTGAACAGCACGATGGCCTTCAGGCAGGCGAACTCAGTGGGATCGACAGCGAGGGCCTTGAAGCGGCTGAAGACCTCCTGCAGGAGGCGCAGGTCCAGGCCGGTGTAGCTGGTCTTCCCCTGCATGCCGGGGCAGAGGTCCGGCAGGGAGAGCAGCGGGCAGCTGTCCAGAGGCAGAGACCACTGGATGGCACAGAGCAGGAAGAGCTCGCTCCACGCCTCCTCCAGCAGGATCACCTGGTGGACACCAACAAGAGTCCTAATGTAAAAACTGTGATTCAAATGTAGCTTTGTTTGGAGCCTCACTGGTTAGTCAAAGCTGTTACAGAGGCATATGGAAGCCCATTACTGCCAGAAAGTTGCTAAATGATATACTTTTTGATAATAGTTAACTATCAAGCACGAATTATGATTTTTTTTTTAAAATTCTAATTCAAATAAATTACTTCAATTTAAAAGACAGACAATTGGAAGATGGACATTTTTTGAACACTTTGCTGTTTACCAAAAAAAAAAAAAATCTGAAATTAATCAGGTCCCAAATCTGACTCTGCAACAGTATTTTATTTTTCTCTTTTTCCTAACGCGATTGGGTTATATTTTGAATCTATAAAGATGTTTTTATTTTACTTGCTAAATTAAAAGACCTGCAGTGTGTTATGAGTCTACCTGGTCTCTGAAGGGCAGGTTTGAAAACACGGGCAGGTTCTTGGCCCACTTCACCGACATGAAGAGCAGCCTGGCCGAGGTCTCGTACACGTTCTCCGAGCTGGACGGGTACAGAGCCATGTGGTACTCCGAGGACGCTCGCTCCGGCTCGTTGCTTGTTACGTCGATGTTCTCGTCAACTGAAAAGCGGAAATGTTCAAATTAAATTGTATTGCTTCATGTTAACACTAATGTAGCTGTAGACCTTGTTAAATTAAAATAAATTCAATATATTAAATGTTTTTAGACAAAATCCTGCCTACCCTATCCAATAAACATACCTATAACTTTCTTGTTCTAAATGAATGGCTTGAATTGACCTACGTGACCGGTTAAAATGCCAAAACTGGGGTTACAAACACATGGAATAATTCCAATTCCAAATAAATGATCCATTCTGTCTAATGTGATGTCAAATCAAAACCCTCCTCACCGTCTTCGGGCTCCAGCTTGGCGCAGGTCTCTGCCGTCATGAGGCTGGCCATGAAGCGGTGGTTGTTTTGGGGACTGGTGCAGCGCTGGGGGGCCACAGAGGAGGTGATGGATATGGAGGAGGTGATGTGGGGCCACGTGATGACAGACGATGAAGAAGAGGAGGAAGAAGAGGATGAGGAAGAGGAGGTGGGCTCCCGCGTGGTGGCCAGGTGCTCCTTCTCATGGTCCACGTCGATGGAGTCCAGGCGAACCTGAGCTGTGCTGCGGGGCTGCCGCTCGTTCTGTACTGCTGCAGAGAGGAAGAGGACAGGGCGCGAAAAGAGGGAAATAATTTTAAAATAAATCTGTAATCTAGATTCTAACAGTCAAAGTTTGTAAGCATTATTTGAGGCATGTTTTTGAATGTTTAAAAACACTAACCATCCTTATTCATGCCCGCCTGCAGGCACTTCTTCAGCCGACACGCCTGGCACTGGTTGCGGTGAGCTTTGTCCACAGGACACATGCCTGTACTGGCCTGGCACCTGTTAACACACACCCAACATGAAACACTGTAGTTATAAATACACACTTACAGATTTATAATTTTTATCTGAAATTCACATTCCTTTTTAGATTAAAAAAAGGCCACCTGTAGAAACCATGAACACTAGTTTACAATTTACCAAAATAACACATACCAACTGAAAGACACATCGTTGATTCAAATGTCTATCAAGATGCCCAAATGGGATTGGATCCTAATTATTTTATGTAAACATCACTCACCAACAGCTTAATTGTTATTATAGTAATTCATGTTAATTGGCACTTTTCAATCATTTTCAATAATACAAGTGTATATTTTCAGGTGACAAATTCATTTATTTAACTATGTTTAATGCATCCTAATTTTGTTCTAAAAGAGCATGAGCTTATTTTTTAACATACATGTTGGATTTGTTTGATATAACTACAATTATTGAAAATGTTACAGATAAGATGTTTAAAAAAGCATGCTGGCCTCCCATAATGCACCTCATAAGGCTTGAGAGTGATGGTGAACTTGGGTTATTCTTTATCTATGAAGTTAATAAGGAGTTTCTTTCTCTTGCCTGTAAATGAGCCTCCTCCTCACGCTGCGTTTGAAGAAGCCGCTGCAGCCGTTGCAGGCGTAGATGCCGTAATGTTTCCCGCTGCTGGTGTCTCCGCACACTTTGCAGACCAGAGCCAGGCTCAGAGCTTTGCCCGGGGACGGACTCTTGGCTGTGAGTCAAAACACACAGGGCCGAGCGGTTAGTGCCATTCATGAGGTCTGGTATTGTTTCATAAGTGTGCCTGCCATCTGTACTGCCAGCTCACTCTACTGCAACAGTCGGCTAGGCCTGAAAATCTCATTTAGTAAATTATTACAAACAATAAAATGGCCGGAGGCAAATTAACAGCAAAGACAAACGATGCAGGGATACTGATATTAATCCACATAAACACATTAATTAAACATAGATTAATATGGCATCAGTTACAGTTGAATTATACTAATGATATTCTAGCCTTGTTCTAAATTGATTAAGTAGATTTGTGTAAACTGAATGTTTGTTGGCAAAAAAAACTGTTTAGCCATGTGTGATGTCAAATCATAGATTCTCAAACAGAAGCTTGGAATAACAAATTAAAATGATGAATGTTAATTACTACATAAGTCAGGTGTATGTGAAACTCTTACCTGCTCTGCTGTCATCTGTACCGCCGCTCCCAGAAGACTCACTTGGGGAGGACGACGACATCATGGGGATCTTCAATTGGTGATCCTCCATCATGTCTTTCTTAAAGCTGTCTGCAGGAGCAAATGGAGATGCAAAACAGGTTGCAAAAAAGTCCTCTTCTATGAAGTTTTCAAGATACAATTTCCAGGATTGACACACAAAAACTTCAAGCCCTTTTTGTGTGTTTTGAAAAAGTTGTCAGGCCTCCAGTGGTGTCCAGTTGGTAGATAGTGGTTTGAGCCTCTGATGTGGGGCTGCAGGTGGGCTGGGGTCCTGTCATGAGCTGGAGCTCACACTTGTTGCACATCAACAGGTTGTGTGTCCTCCCTCTGGCCACCGGGGTCTGTCACTCTCTGCGGGTGCTTCCTCGGGGGCAGCTCTTCAAAAGGGAGCCCTTGGGGGGGTTGCAGGGGGAGGATTAGCCCCACGCGCTGTGTAAGCAGCATGCCTATTTGTCATCCTCTTAATCTTTACTGTTCATCTGGATCAATCAGTCACATTGCCAGAACATTGGTGCTGATCGGATTTTGATTGTGTCTGCAAACAACAACAGAATAAAAAACAGCAACAGTGAAGACTCCTCAAACCGTCTGCTGGAAGAGTTGTAACTTTAGAGCAGTTCCCATGCAGCTCCGTCTCCTTGTGTCTCCTCCGTCCACGAGGACAGTCAGTCAACACTCCTCTTCGGTATCTGCATTTAAGGGATGATTACACGAGGAGCACATTATTATATGTACCAGCCTCTTCAATTTGTATTCCCCTCTTTTTTTGACTCCAAATACCAGCTCCATTTCATACTGCTGTATATTTGATCTGTGTGATTGCCTCCCATTCATAATGACCCCCAGTGTTTGCTGAGAAGCTGACCATTAACTCCCATTCTCTCTGAACTGAAAATCACCCATTTCCTTTTGGCTGCCAAAAGAAACAAGGTCAGAGGGGGAATAATAGAGTTTTGAATGGCTGATGTTTGAGCGGACATTCGTTTAGCTCATTCGTCAGGGCCTCCTATTTATTATTAAAAAGCTAGAATAATCATATGGCATTAACATAGGCCTCGGTTTGAGGCTGCAGCATACGGGAGACTGGACCAGAGAATAGGAAACACACAGCTGTGTAATCAAATTTAAATTAATTCTGCTGGTTGTTTGCTAAAATGTCAATTTGGAGCAAATTGAGAAGCACAGTACAATATTGCTGTGATTAAGAAAAGAAAGGCCTCAAAACAGAACAAACAAGCCTTAAAAAAAGACTCAATTGTGCATTACAAACCAGAGAAGGGTCACAGAGGATCTCTGTCAAAACGAACATCTTTCAGTTCATAAATGCAAAGCAGGTGTCATTCTGCTGCTTTTGACAGAATGATCGCCCTCAAAAGCTGTCACATCCTGGCCCTGGCTGATCGCCTCCCTCACCTGTGTCTTTTCGCTCCCTGTAAATCACCTGCCTGGCCTCAATGAGCCTCAGCTGTCCCTACTCCTCAGCTGTGTATTTAGTCTGTGCTGTTTCCTTGGTCAGTGCCAGTTCGTCTTGTCTGTATAGCAGAAAGTGCTCCATGTTACTCTCCTGACGTAAGCTATTCTTCTAGCTGCTTAGCATTTGTACCAACCTAGTTGTTTTTTTTGTTGCTTCTTTAGTAGTTTTCCGCCAACATAGTTGGTTGTTTTTCGTTGCTTCCAGTCAGTACATTTTTTGATCATTGCCTGTTTTATTTTTACCTTTTGGATTAAACGCTTGACTAAAGACCTTTTTGCCTGGTTGTGCTCTTGAGTCCTATTTGTTGCTCGTGCCCGTACTTGTGTCTGATAGTAGCAACTTTCTGTGTTCGATTTTAATCGTTTGTTTCTTGCCACAGTTGAGTGATCTTAATCTAAAGGGGACACAAGCTGCCATGTTTGTGACATCTGTGAGCTGGCATCTGTACTGTTGTTGTTTTTCTGTTTGCTGTTTGTTCTGTGCTTGTTAATAACTCATGACTGACACATGAACGCTTAAAAGTGTTGATTGAGTTGTCACGGAGGAGCAAGCTGAAGACACAACATCTGACATATCATCGTGTTATAAAGTCATCATTGATAAAATGCACTTGGAGTCATATTCCAAAAAATGTATGTCTGTTCATTGCCCCTAAATGTTTCCATTTCTTCAACAAAGTACTTAGCTCATGGCAGGTGGTACAGTGGGTTTATCAGAGAATGTTTTTAGAACACATGCGCCTGCTGCTGGTTGAAAAACTCAAAAGAATTACATAAAAGAGACAAAAAAGAGGGTAAAGCTCGAACAAACTGCAACCACACACAACATTAAACAATTGAAATAATATGTAAAACAACACAATTGAAAACATTCATAAATAAACTAAATATTAATAAATGGATTTTCATATATATTTTTTATTAATAATTCAAAGTATCTTTGGGGGCGGGATTGTGAACTCATAACTTTTTTTCCAAATCCTTACTGTGAGCAACACATCACACACTCAAATATTGTTGTGTACAATTGGTTATTTTACATTTGAATATATTTGAATGAAAACATTCAAACTGACTTCAAGAACAGAACTCATATATTGCTGCTAAAGTATAAAATGTACTCTAAGGGCCAAATTAATTTTGATGCCAGAGACTTCCAGCTCCACCTTAACAAGGCCTGAACATAATTGGAAAAAACAAAGTGGAAAGCAGTTAAGTAGATTAGGGTGTGACCACATTTTGTCTGCCTGGGCACCAGCCGGAGTCACCAGAAGACGGGGGGGAAGAAACACAATTAGCTCAAAAGATTAAAAGAGCAGTAAAGACACACTTCTTGCAGGCATCTTTGGCCATATGGTGGCTACTCTCTTCATCCTTGGCCAACACACTGTTGACCTTTGTAAGATTTACCAGTTAATTAGGCTTGTGAGGTCAGTGTTTCTGCAGGCTCTCTGCGAGGATTCCCTAATTACACACTGATTACCATCCAGGATATGGAGTCATTCATGTTTAAAAAGAGAGCCAAGAAACACGTTAGATACACTCACATCTTAATTTAATCTTAATTTATCATCATCATAGGATTTAGAGTTCTTACATTTTTGCAAAAAAAATTGTTTGATTTAAAAATTGGTTGCCACGTAGAATACTCGAATACCAAGATCACATCAGTCAAGATGCTTAATCTGTCCAGTGGGTTTAAGTGTGTGAGGGGAAAGAGGGGTTCCAATTTCTATACCCCCGATTGCTCTTGCTTTGAACCCACCCATCTTCGAACTCAAGCTTTATTTTGATCTCAACTACAAACCTGTATAGTTCCCTGAATGCATCCTGCATGGTTGCAATGCTATCATTAGGATACAATCTTACAACAGTCAGTTAACTCTACTATTCTATATTTATGATGATAATATGTCACAGTGGTTAAACATAAAGAGGACATATAATGCTAATTTGTAGGTTCATGTTTGTATTTTGTGTCTCTACTGTGACATGTTTACATGCTTTAATGTTCAAAAAGCTCTTAATCTTTCTCATACAGCCTGTGCTGCAGCACCTCTTTTCACCCTCTGTCTGAAACCAGAGCCCTGTCTGCTCTAATTGGTTAGATGGCCGACTCTGTTATGATTGGTCAACCTATCACGTGTAATGTGTTGGAGCGCTAGCCAATAGATGCGCGAGCGTTACGTTGTGATGTCACTATCTTACGGAAGTAAACAAAGGAATCCAATGGAGGCGTTTCAGGCAGGGGGGGAGAGTGTGTTAGAGAAACTCCCTTTGAGATTTTAGCCTTTGCGGACCATTTACATGCACAAAGATATAACACACTACAGGAAAGGGAACACCCCTTTAAAGTTTTAAAGGTCCCATGTCATGGCTATTTCTACTGATCATATTTCCATTGTTGA